>NC_040898.2:765234-898418 GCF_900634795.4 Betta splendens
TAACAGTGATGTGGATGATTTGAATCTAGTGTAAGTAGCATATTTTAACATGCCTTAATTAGACTTTAATTAGACCGTAAGCCCTGAACGGACAGCGTTCAGGCCTTTGTCCTGATTTACTGACTGTCTCCTAATGCTGACCTGCCTCTAACCACCTCATCACACCCAGCTTTCATTAATGTGTGAGCCACACATTAAGGATCAGTGAAACATCCTGGTTTGACCTGTAATAAACTCACCCTGGTTCAGTCTGTCGTCAAGTCTGGATAAGAAGAGCAGCTGGGTGCTGTTCAACAGACCACATGTATCGATCACAGAATCACTGATTAAACATGGGCCAGTTATTTCACCTTAAAACACACTTTAGTGAACATATTTTTCACCTAAATCCATAATGTGATCATTTAATCAGTTTATATGCTGTTTCTGTCGTCCTCCCTTCAAGAACAAACCTGTCTAGCTACAAGAAGAACCTGCTGCAGGTCACAGTCAAGTACAAGAATATTTTGCTGCTTATTACGTTGTAATAATGTACCACCAATTTAAATAGAAACTGTGTCTAGCACTAACATTACAGGGAACAGCAGGGGTTCCCATGCACTGATCATCTCTGTCATTCTCTCACACATGTGAGGTTCTCTGCTCCACCCTGACTAGTTCCTGTTATTCTCCACCGGATCACAATGGCTGACACGGAATGTGCATACTTTAATCTGGTTTACAGCTGCTTTTGCACTATTTATGCTCAATAAAGCAGCCGTCAGTCACTGAACAGCACATAGTCAGGGGCCTCATAAAATATTCAGGACCCACATGGTTCTGGATTTCAGACTCAAAGCTGTTTTACAGGTTAGCTACATAAGAAAAGGGCACAAAAACACAATCAGCATCTGAAGAAGCTGTTGAGCAGTACAGCTGAGTGAATGGAGCCATAAACTGAAGCGTGTGATATTTAAAGTCTATGACAACCTCAGCCTCAGGATAATTGGACCTCCTGCTAATGATTCTGAAGGCGAGAGCGTCAAGGAGAGACTAACACAAATGGCATGTTTACACAGAGAAATGTGTTGAGGATGATTCAGTGGGGTTAGAATGAGAAAGACATAGATTTACTTTCCAGCAAGGTCATGTGACAGGGTCACCTCCAACAGCAGGGAGGCAAGGACGCCTGGTAGAGGCAGAGCAGAGGATGATGGTACGTGTCAGCTCAGTGTGTGTGTGTTTTCATTTATAGCATGAACCTATAAATCGCATATCGTATATGTATGTATGAGTATATATATATAGCATTAAACGTATATATATATATATATATAATATATATAGATAGATGAGAGAGGATATAGAGAGATTATAGAGAGGGAGATATATATCTATATATATACACATACATATATCGATACATACATATACATACGACAGACTGACAGCCATACATACATACAGACCATATATTATATATATATATATAATCATTACTCGCATCTCAGCCATTTCTTTTCTTGTTCCAGTAGCCCACTTCTCGCCAAGGTGCTCTGGTTCCCCAACACCTGACGCAGACCTTGTTAGACCGGGCGACGTCTGAGCCGGTATCTCATGTGGTTCATTGTCTCTCATGATATGAGGTAGGCGGTAGCTTGAAGGGTCTTGCCCAAGGACCCACACTGGATGCCTATTCGCCCTAACGGGGATTCGAACCGGGAACCCCCCCGCATGCAAGTCCTGTGACTTTACCGATTGAGCTATCCAGCAAGCCTCTCTTTGGTGACAAAGAGAGGCAAGGTAATCCACACAGAAGGGGTCTCACTCCCAGAAGGAACAATAGCAGACATTGAGGACAATTACAAGTACCTTGGAATACCACAGGCAAACGGCAACCTTGAACAGGCAACAAGGAATGCGGCAACAGCCAAATACCTCCAACGAGTAAGGCAAGTCCTAAGAAGCCAGCTCAATGGCAAGAACAAATCCCGGGCAATAAACAGCTACGCTCTGCCAGTGATCAGATACCCTGCAGGAATAATAAGGTGGCCAAAGGAAGAGATACAGACCACAGATGTTAAGACACGAAAGCTCCTCACCATGCACGGAGGGTTCCACCCCAAATCCAGCACCCTGAGACTGTACGCTAGCCGCAAGGAATGGTCTCATCCACTTTCCAAGCTCGGGTCCTCTACCAGAGGCCAGGGAGCTTGAGGGTTCTGCGCAGTATCCTTGCTGTTCCTAGGACTGCACTTTTCTGGACTGAGATTTCGGATGTTTTTCCAGGGATCTGTTGTAGCCACAAGCCACCAAGATTTGAGCCATGTATTCAATTCCGAATACAGTATCTGCCTTGACTGGTTGGAGTGAAATATACAGAAGAGAGAAAAGAACATCAATACTGTACACACACAGACAGGACGGTTGGACCACTAACTGAGTAGTATTAGTAGTAGTATTATTGTAACCTGAAGCATCTCTAAATATCGGTTCAAGTTTAAGGTTTTAAGCCTGGTCGTAAAGTATAGACAGTTTATGCTTCTACTCTACTACCAACCTGTCACCTGCTTCAAACTATGTTTCAATTCAACCCTTTTTACTAACTGCAAAAAAAATTACTTAATAATACTTTTCAAATGATACAATTCACATTCTCTACATTTTTTCCCTTTTTTAATATATATATATATATATATATATATATATATATATATATGCATGTGTGTGTGTGCATGTGCACGTGTGCGTTCATTTACTGTATAGCATGAAACGTATATATCGTATATACAGTATGTATGCCTGTATGTATATATATCTATACGTGTGTGTATGTGTGTGTGTGCGTGCGTGTGTTTTTATTCATAGCATGAAACGTATATATCGTATATATGTATGCATGTATGTATACTGTATATATATATGTTTGTGTGTGTGTGTGTGTGTGTGTGTGTGTGTGTGTGTGCTGTATGAGCAAAACCCCTTCACAATCCAGTGTTTTTGTTTTTATGATATCTGGATGTCAAGGACCACAGTGTTCATGAGAAATAAACAGCGTAAAGTACGGTTATTATTTTGATCATGTTGTTAGACAATTATATTTTTTTACATTTTGTAGCTATTGTGACATGGGTTCTGTGAACACCTGTCACCTAAGAATGACTTCTGTGTAACTAAAAAGCAACATTGTATCACTAATATATGGAATGTTACAAGCGTCTACCATGTTACCACTTTGGGTACAACTTGTTCACTGTTTATTTATGAATAATTAATAAGCTGAGGAGATAACTGACTCAGACCAACAGAAGGCAACGGACTAAAAAGAGAATGATCCATGTTTACATTTGTTAACAACAGTTCACATACAAATTCACATCATCTGCATAACAAAGCAACTGTATCATCGGAAGTTATGTATCTTGGCAACAAATATGAACATGTTTAGCAGGTATAGTGATGCACCGGCTGTATTAAGTTCCAGTGTAACATCTCATGAATAAATAAAGCTTGTAAACACAGAAAAACAAAATCTACAGCTCTGCATGACTTTACAACACGAACAGGACTTCCTGTCATGGCCTCTCAGTTAACATGGATATTCAATAAATAAGGGTCTCCTTAGCACAACTTCACAAGACATGAGGTGGATGAGGTCACAGCATGATGACAACAACCAGGCAGAGGAGGAAGGTGCAGTGCAATACTGAGGGCAGATGAGAAGGCTTAGGGCACCTGTCTGACGATGGAGGAAGTGGGCGGGGCTAGCAGTAAGGGGGCGTGGTTGGAGGGACAGGGGAATGAGCAGCAAGGTCAAACAGGTCAGGGATCCTAAGAGATGAGCTCAGACAGAAAAGAAGAGCTCCAGCTCACTGGAGAAAGATGATGCTGGAACAGCAAGGTGAAGCCTGGAGGACTTAGAGTAGCAGGTCCTCAGGTTGGACACAGGGTGGAACCTTTAGGCAGCCAATGAAATCATATGCTGAGGTGGAGAACTTAAAGCTCAAAACTAACATCCAGCAGAGGAAATTGGATGAATTTTGGACCAGACTCCATTTCTCTCAGCTGTTCAGACTGTTTGATGTGTGTCCTTCTCCATGAAACAGTTCTGTAACTGCCTTTCCCCGTGTCACCAGAGCTACACACTCTACTGTTCAACTTCCCTCTAATGGTGCTGCACTCGTCCACTGTGCTGCCATGTTGTAACTCACACTGGTTGGAGGTCTGCTGCTGTCACATGCACCTTCTCGTCGCGTGACTGGCAGTGACAGCAGCAGACCTTCTACAGTCATTATTGCTTTAGCCATTAGCATTCAGCATCAGAGCTAATCAGCTGTTTGCTTGATGGTCACAGGTTGTTAGAATACATCATGTAAAACAAAGGTTAATACATGCTAACTTACATACTGTAGGAACTAATTACAGCGTTGATGTGTGACTCCTCTAAAGGACAAAGCTGAGTGAATGCGTTTCCTGCTCATTGTGACCACTTAGCTTATTACCTCTGTGCTTCGCTTTGTCACAGTGACATCAGCTGATGTTTCCTCTATTTTGAGCGCCTCCACCCGTGCTGCTCCGCCTGCCTTTGCTAACGGCTACTGGTCTGTGAGTGTTTGTGCAGAGGTTGTAGTGTTTTTGTGTAGCAGACTTTGCAGAGCCATGTTTCCATCAGTTCACAGGATTTCATGAGTGACTACAGTCCACAGGAACTCGTCTACAAACTGGCCAATCAGGAGGAGAGGAACCTAAAGGCGTCAGAGCCGCAGTAACATGCAGAATGCAGAGAAAAGTCAAAAAAGCTGCTTTTGTAATTTAGATAAAACCTTTTAATAAGAAAGTATTAGTGCAGCAGCACCTGTTTAGATTTAGTGAAGCATAAATCAGGCTTGGTAAACACATTACTTAACTTAGAACAGCTGGAGCAACACACACACACACACGCTTGCACGCATGCACGCACACGCATGCACGCACGCACGCACGCACGCACGCACGCACGCACACACACACACACACACACACGCACGCACACACACACACACACACACACACACACACACACACACACACACACACACACACACACACACACACACCCACCCACACACACACGCGCGCGTCGACTGCAGCAGTGTTAATTAGTGGAGGCCAGATGGATGAGGTGACAGCGTGTTTCTGTACCCTCTGCATCGCCACTCCCACTGTTTACCAGCATGTGCTCACACTCACACACACACACACACACACACACACACACACACACACACACACACACACACACACACACACACTTACATAACAGAGACAGGCCGGTGCAGATGTGCCCTTATCTACAGTTTTATCTATTTTGGGATAAAACTACGAAGTTTTGTTATGTGTCTGTAGATGATTAGACTGCACAGCTGCTGTTGTCTGAAATCCTTTCCTTTTGCTCCTCCTGCTATTTCTGGTGTCTCACTATTTTTGGTAGCGGTTCAAAGGCTGACGGAGTTTTAAGACAGGAAGATAAATAGCTGTTGTCCGCATCACAGCCATTTCTTAAACCTTTCCAAAAATAATGTGAGCAGCAACTAATGGAAACACTGATGTGTGTGTGCCTGTGTGTGTAAGCGAGGGGGAGAGAGAGAGAGAGAGAGAGAGAGAGAGAGAGAGAGAGAGAGAGAGAGAGGCAGGAACAGTGGTAAGGTGAGCTTTCAATATTCATGATGTTACTCAGACGCACTGCAGTAGTCGCTTTCTCTCTTTCTTCCTCTCCACCTCTATGTTCAGCCACATCAGCAAGTTGCCACTATCCCATAAGCATAATCCCCCCAACCCCCCACCACCCACCAACACACACACACACACACACACACACACACACACACACACACACACACACACACACACACACACACACACACACACACACACACACACACACACACAGTGACCTTGACAGACAGAGTATTAGGCTGGAGGCAGTAGCAGCTCTGACTCTTAATCACTGGTCCAGGATCAGAACCAGATCTACTTAGCATTAGCACTATGATGACAAGGTCACATGGAGCAGTGGAGGTGTGCTGATTGTAACAGAACCTCTGCAGCACCGGTAGCTGTTACAGTGACCCGGCCCAGGCTTTATTTAGAAATCAAGGGATCCTGCTGCAGAGGGACACGCACAGGGATTTATGGATCCATTAGCCTGAAGTGCAAAAGTAGAGAGTAACATGCTCTGATGGACGTGAGCAGCTTGGTCGTAGAAAAAGTCCCCGAGAGTGGCTGAAATATGTAGTGAGTGACAGGTGACAGGTGGGAAACACCTGCCAATGAACAGCTGACGTCAGATCGAAGGCCGTCAGCTCGTTGAAGAGTTTCCCACCTTCATCATGATGAAAGTGCTGGTCACACAGTGAAGTGAGCACAGACCTGATGAGCAGGTTTGAGGCGCACGTCCAGCTGCTTCCACAGGACACAGCAGGACACTGGGCCCACGTTCCTAACGCCGCCCTCTGCAGGCCGCACGCGGAGCTGCGGTTGCCACACATGGCTTCCTGCTGTGCAGAAGCAACATCTGGAGGCGTGGCCTCTGCAGCCTTATGTCGATGCTATATTTAAAAATAAAGATAAAGATAAAGTGATTTCATTAGATAAATTCATTCATTGTTTATCTTCATTAGATTAAGTGATTAGGACATTTTGAAGTTCTTCTTCATGACGGCGTTGCCTTCCTTATTTCAGTTGCTCTTGACTTTGTCATTTTGCACATATCTACTGTAGCAGTGTTCTCCTTCTCACCAGGCCTTTTTACATCCTGCTGTGGTTTACTCCAACTCTAGACACAAGAACATGGAGTCAAATAGGCTTGTTTCTTCTTTTGTCCCATTCACCCATCGACCACTTGAGCTGCACTTGTGTCCCACATGTTCAGACGCCACCAATACTTGAAATATTCAGTTTAAACGATAAGAGGAGAAGGGGTCAGTCAGAAGATGCTAAACGATGCTAGCTAGCAAGCTGAAGTTACAATGCTGTTACTGAACAGTGAATTAACAGACAGAGCAATGAATGAACTGACCTTAAATGATGAGCTCTCACCTATTGGATATCACTCAGTCAGTATAAGTCTCACATATTTACATTATGTTTATAAAAAAACAAATAATCTGATATTTGATGTCCCATGTTCATGTATATATTACATAGAATGTATATTTTATGACTGAGTTGTGTGAGCTCTGCTCTGTCCCACACTGTGGAGACTGTGCCTGTTGTTGGTCCTGGTCAGCTCTGCTTTAGTTATGGTTGGGTTGGTTGTCTCATCACATATACAAACAAGTGGTGCAGGGATACTTCTCAGAGCGTTCTCACTCCTTTAGCTCCTTCTTCAGGATACGTATTCTTTCTTTCTTTTCTGAAATCGTCTCTAATTTAGTCCATCCTCTGATGCTACTGTACAACTTTCCTTCCTGTCACCAGAGTACACAAGTGTGTGTGTGTGTGTGTGTGTGTGTGTGTGTGTGTGTGTTCACAAATGGACATAAACCACATGTAAGAAAACCCACAAGAACCAAAGCCAGACTCCACTCGTTGACATCCTTTTAGATGTAAACTCGACAGAATCTATTGACCATCAGCTGATTTACACTTGACTTCTAGTTCTAGTCCGTTTGTAGTTTCACTTTAACCCTTATCGTGCAGTAACGCATCGTCAGATGGTTGGTGCTGGTGACAGAATGAGCAGGTCTTTAAATCCAAGGCTATAACACACGTGTTTGGTGCACTCTGGGTTCAGGAGCAGATAAGGTGACATCAGCTTTCAGTGTTTTTTTTTTTCCTACTATGACATCTATAAGGTCTCCTGTGTGTGGGAACGTGACACAACATACACAAAGCTTTTCCAAATGCTTGTTATTAACCTGTTAGTCTTTACTGATGTTGTGTTTTATGTGACTGTGTGTGTGTGTGCAGCTTTAAGCCAGAGCGAGTGCTGACCCTGATGTTTCCTTGTAGGGACTGGTACAGCTCAGAGGTGTATGTGCTGAGGCACTTGGATGGCTTAAACACACACTACCTGCACTCCCAGCAGCCTCACACTCTATGTGTGTGTGTGACTTCCTGCCGTCACCAGGTATTCCACCAACACACTCACGGATCACACTCACACTGCTACAGACTCGTCAGGCAGTGACCTGCAGCTCTGACTTCTGCTTCAGTTACACTTATGAACAGCTGCTTAAGCTCCAACAATAGTTACGGCACTGCTCAACTTGAATTTATGTGAAACACAAAGTGTAAAGAACATAGAGTGTGGATGCTTTGGTCAGCTAGAGTCTGAACATGTTTCCCCAAACCACAAATGTAATTTATTTGTTTACTGCAGTGTAAATTAAATTTCAAATTGAAATAATCACATTTTCCACCAGTCTGCACACAAAAAACAAGTCAAGCCAGAACTTGACTGGGGTTAACATCTACTGTATAATGTCACATAATTCACTGTGCCTGTGGATCAGGACATGAGGTCCAAGCAGCTCTGTCTGTGTGAAGATCCCTGTGCTGGCTCTGCTCTGCCAGCCGTTTGGTCTCTCTCCCCACACCACGCCTCTGCTCTGGACCACGCCCACCCCCTCTTCCCCTCAGTAGACTAGGCCATCACGGCCATTCTATACACCTGCTCTCTCTTTAAATAATCACCCAGTCGGTGCTGGCTTATTCACAACTTCACAGTGCAAATATCTTACTCATATATTGTATCTATTATACAATATTTACTCGGTGCTCATTCCACCATTCTGTCCTGGCTGTTTTTTCTGGTTTGTGCTTGGCATCCTGAAGCTAGTTTTGACTGATTCTTTGGTTAGATGCAGCACAGAACTCCGTAACACACGTCATCAGCAGTAGATTCATCCAAGAGAGAGCGGCAGCAGTAGATTCATTGCAGCGCTTGTTGTATTCAGTTGTGTCTCTCTCTCGTGCGGCGCAGGGACCCAACGCAGGGGGCTCTCTGCTGCAGGCTTGACTTTCAGCTGCGGGTTCTTGGCCCATGGGCGCTGAGTCCCAGCTCTCTGCTGTGGGGGTCTGTCAGCTGTGGCAGCTTCGTAGTCCTACAAGTGTTCGCCAGGCAGTTATTCTGAGACCAATCAGTTTGCCTTGTAACTTGTGTTCAGCCATGCTAACCATATTATCCGTGATTAGTCATGCTCTTCATTCTTAGTCTTGTTTCTGTGTTCAGCCCTTCAATCTGTGTTTAGACATGATGTCCTTGTCCAGTCAGGCCACTAGGTTTTTGAGTTCTTTTCTCCTGGTTAATCTCGTATTGATCTCACAGAAGTGTTTTTTTGATTTTCTGTTACTTGTACCGCTTAATAAAGAAATGTGTTCATCAAAGTTATAGTTTTTTGGTTCTGACTGGGGTTTCATGAACTTTTAAATACTTGATCCGCCATCTTGTATGGCGAGTCATAATACAGGAAAAGAATAAGTCATTTCTAATTCAGTTTTCCCGGGACAATAGTGTGACAGTACTGTCAGTAGCAGGCAGTCAGCTCCTCTGATCTGTGAGAACAGGGATTAATACAACTACACAGTGTCCCTACAAGCCACTGTATGTGGTCAAAACACCAGGCAGCTGCTCTGCATTCATTCAGCATCACTCACTACAAACAGGCATTTGTTCATGTAATGTCGAAACACATCAGTGTAACATCACAATATCATAAGGGACACTAGAGCAGGAAACAGTTGAACCTTCTGATCGTGTGTTATTAAGTACTGCAGAACCTTTGAGCTTGTATTTAATCATGGCTCAGCTACTGCCTGCTGATAAAAACACAGGGTGGTTCATGATGCAAAGCCACTACATGTCCAGTAACGTTAAGATGAAAATGTTCTTGACTGATGTTCAGAAACCATGTGATAGAGAGACAGAGGCTGATGCTTTGTGCTATGCTGATGAGACATCACTTATCTCAGTAAATACCAGCGTCTGACCAGCTTTACACAACGTCACTGTGAACAGAGCGGCTGTAACACATAATCTTGTGATTGCCACTTACTTTGTCATTCCACTGTATTTGTGTTTGCAGCTGTGACTGGGCTGCATGCTACAGTTCAAAGGCAACGTGGGCTAAAATAGCAGCTTTGTGTGTCCCTGCTGTTGACAAGGTTGTCGTTCACAGTGTCCTTCATGCGAGTATGACAGCTCCCTGCAGTTATACCAGTTGTGACAGCAGTCACCATGTTAATAGCAACATGGGCTTAAACCCTTTTTTTTAAGGATTTAAGTAATTGCACATTTGTGCAATTACTTAAATGTTGTTGTATTTAACTGACTTCATTTAATTAAGTTACTGTAACACTGTCAATAACCAGCAAAGAGAGTAGAAGAAGACCTGGTTGGTTATTTAGAATTTGATGGCTACATCCCAGATGTCCACATAGTTACTGTAGGTTTATAGAGCTACTGTACAGCTTATTGTGTGCTACTGTAGAACAGAACCCATTCACAGGCCCAGCACATACAGTACAAGAAGGTCGGCTTTGTCCCACTGGGGTTCAGGTCTTGACGAACGACGACAAGCACCTTCAGGTGGACTAATGAAGTGGGCAGAGTTTTCTGAAAAGTGGCCAATCAAGTAGCAGTCAACCAAGTGTGCGTGTGTGGTCAAGATTCAAGATTCAAAAAACTTTTTTAATCCCAGCGGGATATTAGTTTGCACACTTTAATGCTGTCACAGTTGGAGGTAGGGAGTAGGTCTGCAACAATGAATCCATGAATCCATAATATCGATGAAGGACATTGATGATAATGATTTGCCCTTATCGATTAATCAATTAGTCGGCCTGCTCATTTTACGACGCAGCGCGATGGCAAAATAACGCAGCCACTGGCGAAATGCTGGAGAAAACAACGCAAAGGGGCAGCAGGAAAAAGGCTGCGCCCTAATTTCTTCATATGAGCTTTAAATATTAAACAAAGACAACATTAACCTGCAAGTCATACAAAGTTCAACTGGTGGTTTGTAAATACTACAGCGACACAGGAGAACGTAAGAATGAAACACTGGTTTCCTGGATGTAGCAGCGGGTAACAAACGCTGTTTATCATCAAGTGAAGACTCTTCATTAAGTGCGGCTGTGTTAATATTTGTTACTTAATCTGTTTGCTGTGAGTGTCAGCTGACTGCGCATCATCTCGTTCACTAAACAGTGATAAACGGCGCCACCACAGAACAGCGGTGCAGACACTAAATGTAACAGCAGCATTAACATATGACGACATGGTTTTTAGTGGTTTTCACTGTTGCCTCAGAGCCAGAAGGAGCCCAGGAGTCTCTGTGCAGTTTACACGTTCTCCCGTGTCTGCGTGGGTTTTCTCCCACAGTGATGTTGATGGAGCTGCTGCAGATCTTCACATTAGAACAAAACTCTATGCTTGCTTTGTTTATTTATATTTTGTTTATGGAAGTTTTATTATTCAAACACTGGATGTTGTGTTTTGTTTGAGATTTAAAGAGTCAAAATCTAAATTTAGTTTAAAAAAACCTGATAAGAGATTTCTAATAAGCAAAACATAAAATAATGTTTTTGAAAAATAAACAACAGCTGAAAAATTAATTGAAAAAATAATCAACAGATTAATCGATTGTCGAAATAATAATAAGTCAGTATATAATGGATGTGCTGTCACATTTGTGTAAACACTCACTTTGTTACTGAACATGTGCTGTCCCTTGTTATCTAGCTAATGCTAATTAATTATCTAAATGTTTTTTAATTAATATCTTTATATCTGGTCTTTATTTAGCTCGATTAGCTGATGTACCACTGATTTTATTTATTTATTTAATGTAACAAGTTGTAGAATACAATTATGTTCGGCTCATATGGAGTAAAATCAATTAGAGCACACATGGAGCAGCCTGCAGACAATCTCCAGGAAGAGCTGGCAGAAAAAGCTTGTTTCTAAAACAATCTGACCAAAATCTGCCAAAATGAAACCAACCCAATGCACCTCCAAACATGTGCCTTTCCACTGTGTGGATCTTTCATTCAGTTTATACTGTCTGACACCTTCCCAACATCAAAAAGAAAACTGACAGCTACATCTTTTGTCTCGATAGAATAAACACAAACAGATTTCTAGTAACCTGAATTATTAAGTCTATGTAAACTTTCTATCAGGTCCCCAACGAGCGGGATTCTCTGGAGTAACTGACAGTCCTCTGCGCTTCGCTTTGTGTAATAGATTTTGTTGTTGAAATAGCCTGCGAAATGTATTAGTACTTGCTTGTATTCCTTGAAAAATAATTTATATCAGTATTTAAAAACAGGAGATAATTCATCCAAGATTCTTAAAAGTAATACGTAAGTCTCATTTTGACAATTTTAAACGGGTTGATCACAACAATCGTTCCATATTCCCGTCTTCATTAAAGTGAGTAAATGCTAAATTAGGGTTAGAAACTAAGATAGAAACACAGAATTCACATTTAACCGACCAACCTGGACTTAACGTACACCACAAAACAGTGGACGAGCAAAACCCCACGACCCCTCGTCCACTGACAGCAACCTGCGTTTCACAACAGAGGGGTCGTAGTTGTGTAATGGGAGCAGCGGAGGGGCTCTAGTTGACGTCGTGGATGTAGACACCGCCACAGCGTCAGAGGCGTGCGCGCGCGCGTCACACTGCGGCGACGTGGACGCACCGAATGGTTTCAAGTCCCGCCGCTTCTAGAACATACAAAACAATGGAAACAGGAAATGTGAGTTCGCAGCGCAGTTGCGCTGTGGCAGCACTGATCGACAGACAGCCGCGGAGCTGGTCACACGGACCTCCCCCCCCTCCGGTAGGCTGTCCGCCCGCCCGCAGGAGCAGCAGCCTGGCCGCGCTGAGGGCGGAGCTGGCCTCGCTGTCGTCTTAAAGCTACCAACGTAGCGCCGCAGCGCTCAACGCCACGACTGAGCGCCTGTTCGGCGGACTCGAGCAGCAGCAGGATGCCGGTGAAAGGCGGAGGAAGACTGGCCTCTTTCCCGAGCAAGGGCGACAACGTCGGAGTAAGTGGCATTCGAGTGTGTTTTAACGTGTGGGGTCAGATTAGCGAACCATAAAACCTCCCGGCAGCGACGACGCGTTCAGTTTGTTACTGCGCTGGCGTCAGAGGAAACCTGTGAAGTGACGGTGACGAGCGTGTCTTCCAGCCAATAGGCGGCGCGTCTGTACACCTGTTGGCTTCCAGGCAGCCAATAGGAGCGTCTGTTACACAGCGGAGCCGCGCTTGTTACCAGCTGTTGATAAGTTCACACAAGTTTGACCTCAATCCTGCGATGGATGCGTTGACGCCGACGCCCAGCTGTGACTGGAATCTTGACGCCTTTAATTGAGGAATGCTGTAGAGATTAAAGGAACAGAATCAGAAGATAAAAAAAAGACAAACCTGTGAATAGGGTTATAAACATGACTTATTTAAATCTGTGCTCTCTTACAGACTTTGCTACATTAAGTATGTAAATGAGAATGTAACAGACCAAGCTGCTAATGGTTATTATTAGTCAGTAGGTGAGAGTAGCTCATGTTGGGCTAGGTGTGGTGATTACACAACAAGTCAAGTGTGTGTGTGTGTGTGTGTGTGTGTGTGTGTGTGTGTGTGTGTGTGTGTGTGTGTGTGTGTGTGTGTGTGTGTGTGTGTGTGTGTGTGTGTGTGTGCACCCTCAAACTTAGTGACTGACAACTGTGAACAGACAGCTGTCTCTCCCAGGACGGTCCCGCTGCCCCCTCCTACACTGCAGTTGTAGGAGTGAACATTATGAAATATCTCAAAGTAGTGATACTGTCAAGTGATCACTAAACCAAAAGCACATTGGCTCTCATACGTGAAAGAGATCGTCAAATCAGAACATATTTGAAATGCCAAAATCATTTGACAGCCCCCACTGATGGACACAGATCACATTACACCTGGGGAAATAGATCCCGACACCTGAGCACTAGAGAACCGGAAGAAAATAGAATCTTTCTTGTTTATTTTATAATTCACATCGTTATTCTGGTCATTGTGAACGTGTACAGAACGCTGACCGGCATAAGGATGAATGTCATACATACTGTATTTGATGGGAAAGAATGAATTAAGCTGTAAAACTGAACAGACAATAGCTGAAAAGTTAAGGAAGGAAAACCGTCAACTGTCAGTTGATTTGTAGCTGTAAATTATTCCACAAATCACGAATCTTTAAACTTTAATCCTGTTAAGCGTGAGCTTCAGTTTGGTAAAGAATAGGAAACCAGTCATTGCATTGGAGCTTTGGAAGTAAACAGCCACTTGTTTTCAGTCTTTTTGAACAAATGAATGTTGAGTGAAGTGAGTAAAGCAAATAAAATCACCCCTTTCCATTGTTTTAATAGGCTGAATATCTTATGAGTCATGTCTTATCTGGTCAGAACACATTGTTACACACATGAGAATCTAGCACAGCCGCTTCATGTATAAGTCATGTTGACATGAGTTGTGTTCTTTCTAACTGGAGGGAAGTGTATTATCACCGTAGGGCATCGGCACCTTCCCTAAAATCAGTGTTACAGAAGTACCGCTGGGTTCCTGCCAGTCCTCTCACGACTGAGTGGAGCCTGTTCATCACTTCCATTCTGCTTTACAAGAGCCCAGTCAGAGTGACGTATTCACACCAACGCAGCTGCTGACGGGGAACAGGGGGCGCATTCACACGGCTGCACACGGAGAAACACACTGATGCACTATATCCACGGAAACGCAGCACAATGGTCCACGTGTGTCTGTGCTAGTTGATGCTTGTTCTGCTCAAAGCGGAGTGGGCACATTACAGTCACCCTGTGTCTGGAAACCTGCTTGTTGTTGTTTTCCCTGTTTCAAACAGCACTAGCTTACGTTACTTATTATATCTTGTAATGTGGCATCTAAACATGCTTGTTTCATCCATGAAAACAGTTGCCAAGGAGATAATTTTTTATTATACATATTGCAAATCGCAGAAGATGTACCTTTTTTTCAAACATTGGCTGTGATGTTCAAGTAGAGATTAAATCAGATTTACTGACTTAGTCCAACTCAACCACAGCATATCGGGGGGTTTGCAGAAAATACTTGCTAGAATGTCGCTGGCGTGATTTGATGGGTTGATTAAATAGTTTTCCGTTGGTCAGGCTCACAGCCTTTAATGGACCCTTTAAAGTCTTATAAAGGACTGTGAAAATTAACATCCCTCCCTGTGTTTAGAAAACAGCCAAATATTTATGGAAGGATTATATAAAGGCTCATTCCTCCAAATGAGAAGCTTTTTCTGCAGGTTGGGAGCAGACCCATGAACCATCAGCTCAGCGCTGAGGCTGCGTCTCCCTTACAGTGATGTGATGTGGCTGCACTCGGATGTGAGCCGTTTGTCATTGTTCTTCCTGTTATTAAGGGAATGATTTTAACCTTCACTTGAATAAGGGAACCCAGCAGGAAGGGTTAGAGGCCGTGTACGCCTCATTCCTGACCAGCTCGTCCTTTAGATTTAAAATATAAAGCATGATGAGGTTTAAGCCGACAAGTATCAACTCATTAGAGGCGTCGTACTTCTGAGGAACAATCTGAGTGACCTGTTCCTGTTTCTCGGTATGAGATCAAACACTTAACGTTGCTGCCAGTTCTTCTTGCTTGGGTTTTTTTTTAAATCAGGACTGTCAGCATTACAAATGTGCAAAGGGAGAACTACTAGTGTGCAAACATGATCAGACAAGTGTTGTTTACATTCTACACCAATATCTGCAGTCTTAACCTTATGGTTTTTTGTTACCCATGTACTGAACACTTGTTCACAACCTTTCTATAAAGCTGAACCTTCACTCATCCAGCAGCAGCTAGTGCTCAGACACTGAGCATTCAAAGGCTGTGAGCAGAAGGCCATTAAAAGACCAGCATCAGTGACACCAAGCTTCTTTGTTACCACCATCACCCGGTTCCCAGAAGCTCCAGGAGGATCTTCATGTAATCGTTTGCAAGATATTCCAGATATTCCCTGACGGATGAGAAAGGAGCCACATGATATCGGACAGCTGCAGGGAGTGGCCGCCTGATAAAATTCCTGCCTGTGTTGTTCATATCTTTCTCTGTGTGTGTGTGTTTACTGGCACTGCCCTCTGACTGGGGAATAGGTTCAGAGGCCAAGGGTGTGGTGTGCTGCTGAAACCCAAGCTAACATCAGGCAAAGGGTGGTCTCTTTTTAGTCTGCATGTGTGCTGGACTACAAACAGCCTGCAGTGCTTATAGGAGTAAAGACTAGAAGAGGCTTGGAGTGAACAGGAAGCTGTTCCAGGGCTGGAACACTGTCTAGACATGCTCAGCAATAAAGAACTGCTGCGTCTTTGAGTCCGTGCTCTGATAAATCTGGATTCCAGTTTTAGAGCCTTGGTGATCAGGAACCACGTTTAGGTCAATCGGGTGTTGTGTGTAGGTGCCCAGACTGCAGACAAGCTGTGAGCGTCCCATGTGCTGTATTGGGCTCGTTGCTGTCAATGTCAGTAGGTTCAAGGCTGATAGAAGCCATGTTGCTGGGTGACGTTATGAATGCGTCTCCACCGTGACACAGACAGGCGGTAGTGATGGAGCTCTGTACTGGACGTTTGAATGTGGGCGTTGTCCCGTTCACAAACTGTGTGTGTGTGCGCGCGTGTGTGTGCGCGCGTGTGTGTGCGCGCGTGTGTGCGCGCGCGCGTGTGCGTGTGTGCGCGCCCGCGCGTGTGATGCCGGTTCTCATACTGTGACAGCTGAGACATGTTGTTGCCTGTGAGGATAAAGACAGTAGGTGCAGTGAACACGTGTCAGTAAATGAGGCGAGCCGCGACCTGCCTGAACGCTGCATGTTTGTGGTCATGGCTCAGTGCAGTCCTCCTCCTGTTACACTCGAAGCTGTTTCTCTGTCATTATGTCCAGGCACCTGCTTCGTCCTGCCATGACGGTGATGTTAAAACAGAGCCATGAGCAGAGTTTGTCTGTTCGTTTACCACAAGGCACTGGTATATATGTCCTGTAACAAGTCCAGGTTCATCAGTCCCAGTCTTAGATGCAGAGGGACTTCACTTCCTGTGCTGTAGCAGTGTTCTGCATGTTCTGTGCTTGTGGATGCTGTATAAATGAAGGGGGTCCACAGTAGATGGCTGTGCTCACAGGCTGTCTGACACCCACCCAGTTGTAGAACCTGGTCCAGGCTCAGGTTGAAGTTGGACTTCCACATGCTGCGGTTTCGAGTGAGGGAGTACAACACGCTGCTCTGTTGGTGTCGCTGAAAAGAGACCAACATACGTGAGCTTGATGTTTCCTGGCCTTATCCGTGGAATAACAGGAAGTGGGCGTGATGGTTTATAGACCACTTCCTGCCGCAGAGGCCACTTCTACTCATGTTTTCTCCTCACCACACCCTTAGTCCTGAGGCCAAGACAGGACCACAACAATAACAAAGCTCTCCAGGACACAAGATCTGATAGTTGGAGAGCCTGTGTGCGTGTGTGCGTGCATGCGTGTGTGTGCGTGTGTGTGCGTGTGCGTGCGTGTGCTTGCGTGTGCGTGCGTGCCCGTGCGTGCCCGTGCGTGCGTGCCCGTATGTGCGTGCGCGGCACCCTTTGCTGTTCGGGTGCGGCTGTTCGGTGGTTGTGCGTACATGGTTGTGTCACAGTAGGTTACTGGGGCACCCTGAGCTTAGCTGCTGTAGCTGTACTTGTGTGTGAGCTTCCAGTCTCAGTGGTCATTTGCTTATCAGCAGTTGATTTATCATTACAATGACTTTGTAGCTTCTATTACACATTCTGAGTTAGTGCTTCTGAATCTTCAAGTGTGTGTGATCTGTTCAAAAGTGCCACTGATGGACTCCTCCAAAGCTTAGAGGAACTCTGATTAAATAATCAGATTAATTGCTGTGATTATTACTTGTGAACGTTTTATTTTGGCAGCTGGTTCAAAGTGATGCAGAATCAAAGTGTCCTGTCATGACTGAGATGTTCATCTGCAAAGTGACATGACAGGAAGACTTTAGAGCGTGTGATAACATCAGCAGCCTTCAAAATGCACCAAACCAGCGTATAGAAGGAACAAATGTCTGAATATTTAATAATGTTAAAGCACATTACGTGGGAGGCCAGGGGCAGGATAATGGGCAGGCTCACAGCTTGATGTCAGACACACAAACTCTGGACTCGTGATGAAGCTGTAAGTCGACCAGGTCATAAATACGCAGCCGCATTTCTCAAACTGGGTCTACGTCTAGTTCTGTACAGGCTGATTTCCCTCCATCAATAAACAGGAATACACTGTTCTCCCCCATTTGCATATGAATACATGCATCCACTCCATCAGACCTGTGAATGAGAGGAAGCGCTGTCTCTGTAACCCTTTGTGTTTGTGGCATCTCAGGAGCTGAGCTTCATTCTGCTTCATGATGTGGTTGAATGTTTGCAGCTGCAGTAGTTGTAAAGATCAAACTCCAGTTGGGGGTAGGCCTTTTGTGAGGCCTTCAGGGGCAGCACCGGGTGTAGGTCATCTAGGTTACTGTAAATACTAACCAGAGACGTAATTTATTGTGGGATACCGCGCAGTGGCTTCTGGCTGTGGTTCTCTGCAGCGGAGCTGCTTCCAGACAACGCTGTCATCGTCAGTGCTCAAGTTGGGACTGGCCATTATGAGGCATTTTACCTGAATGAATGAAGACACGAGTGGAGCAGATCTGCTTCTCCATCTGTTCTGCATCACTTTCCCACCAGTGTGGTGACTAATACACAGGGCAGTGTGTAAAAATAGCAGCTGCTTTGCTCGGTGACGACGCTATAGCTGTCTGATGTGTCTCTTCGAGTTGGATCCAGTCTTTCATCATTTTAAAACGTTTCTGGTCACGTGTGATTTGTCTTTTGTCTTTTGTGGTGGCACTTTGTGGCTGTTGTCTTTTAAATGTGGTTTCATTTCAACCTTTTTGTTTTTTTGACTTCAGTAATGACCAAGTATCCTACATATCCTCACTACACTGAGTGTGGTGTTTCTCTTAACTTATTAGTTTTGTGTAGCCTCGAGTCAAAATAAGGTCATTTTACTGACAAATGCCTTCCGTTTAGATTCCTTAGACGAGGACTAATGGAGAACTACAGTAATTGCTGCTTTGCTGGAGTTTATATATTGTGCTCCTGTTAATACAGCTCCTGCTGGCTGGATGGATCTGGTTCCCATGACCCTCCCTGTGTGACTGTCTGGGTTTGTTTGTGGTGCTTGTGTGGTTTCGGGTCAGCCTTAAATGTCACAGTAAGTCCATTGTTCTGATTCACTGAACTCTGGCTGTTCCTTGAGCAGCTCGGCTGATGGGCTGCTGAAACACACGGATGCTCTGATGACCTCTGTTTTGTGCCCTGATGATGCTTTGTCGAGTTGCTATGTGACTGGAGCTCGAGTCCTGGTAATAAACACGGGAACACTGTACCAGGCTGTTGCTTGAACAGTGTTCAGCTGTCAGTCGGGTTGAGGTTCAGCTCGCTGTGTTCAGACCTTAGACTGTTGAACGTGGCAGTGTCGGAGGTTTGCTCTTTAGGAGTTGCCCTAATTAGATCTGTGTATTTCCTGAAGCGTGCTTTAGCTTCGCACACAAACACAGGCGTGAACGCTGATGAGTTTATGGGCTCCCGTTGTTAGTATGTGGTCCTCAGCGCTGCTGTTCTGCTGTAGCCTGGTAACTGCTAGCAGCTGTTTCAACATCTGTAATGTTCTAAGACGTCATCTGAAATGAGGAGCGACTGTAAATCGTCTAATAATTTCGATGGGTTCTTGAATGACCTCCTGACCTTTCTGTATCTGAAGCGGATGTTGCTGTGTAGTGGTGGTTTAAAAACACTGGTAGTGTATTCTTCCATTCCATACAACTGAAAAGAGCGATGGCTGCCTCACATTTGAACGGGGTCACTCAGCGTTTCAGCAGCCGTCCCTCCTGCCTCGTCCTTCGTCGGAGTGTTGTGGGCTGAAAGGTCACGGGCTGCGATAGGGAATCCCTGGGTGCTGCAGCCTCTCAGCTCGTCTTTGAAGATTACATTTCCAATTTAATGAAAGCCAACCCCCCCAGCACTGTGTGCGACAGAGGCTGAGGTTTCTAAAGGGCTTTTTATTTTTTTGAATGTTAGATTATTTCGAGTTGGAATTGTTTTCAGCAGAAGTGTCTGTGCAGGGTTTCTCCAGTTTCTTCCCACAGCCACATGCAGTTTGGCTGATTCTTATTGTTACTGTGACCTGCCCAGCGTGAACCCACCTCTGTCCTGGCTGACAGCTGGGACAGGCTGCAGCACACACGACCCTAATGAGGACAAAGTGGTAATAAATAATTTATTGTTGTGCTTAGTCTTAAAGGTGTTGGGAATGGGGAAATACTGTATGAGGAATCTTAACCCGAGGAAGTATGACATGGCATCTCTTGGACCAACCTGGAGCTCAGGTTCATGTGCATTTTAAATTTCTTGCTGTTTTGGATCATTGTGATCTGCTATATATTGTCCTTGAATAAGAAGAAAAGCTGTGACGTGGTTATATGTAGACTGTTTAAAACACGGACCAAAACCTAATTCTGTGAATAACATGATAAACATATACCACAAGATGCCTGAGCCTTGTTAAAATACCTGTTTCATTACATCATATCCTAAAGCTTTGCCTCAAGAAATTCTGTTTTGTGTTTAGCGATATATATAGCACATATATATATATATATGTATGTATATGTATATATACAAGGACCCACACTGGAAGCCTATTCGCCCTAACGGGGATTCGAACCGGGAACCCCCCGCATGCAAGTCCTATATATATATATATATATATATATATATATTGGCCAAGACCCTTCAAGCTACCGCCTACCTCATATCATGAGAGACCGGCTCAGACGTCGCCCGGTCTAACAAGGTCTGCGTCAGGTGTTGGGGAACCAGAGCACCTTGGCGAGAAGTGGGCTACTGGAACAAGAAAGAAATGGCTGAGATGCGAGAACAAGGCTCTGTTGGAATGCTACTACTCGAGTAACCCTAGTCAGAGGGGTTACATGCAAAGAATGTGCGGTGAATGGGAACGGAGAAACCCACATTCAAGGCTGACGGCGAAGCAACTAGTAGCTCAGTGTTCCAACATCCACAAACGGCAACTGCTATCACAACTTGAGATTGACGAGATCATAAACTATACCAAAATTAGGCAGAAGGATTTGATTTTTCTTGTTTCACACATCGGGAAGAGAAAAGAGTCACGTATCAATCCAGTGGTAATCTAAGGAGGGCTGACATCGGGTTTAAAAAGATACCAAAACCACGGAAAATTGGGTACGAAGCCCCAGTAAGCCCCCCAACCAGATACGCTGATCCATTCACCCCGCCTCACCATTTCGTCCTCTACATACCAATCATATGAATCGTACCTACTGCATTACCACTTCCATGTGATCAACCAAAAGATAAAGCCCCCCCTCCACTTCTCCTACCCCCCCACCTTCACTCTCGCTCTTATCTTAGGGACCAAATAGCTCCTGGCCAATGTCCTTTTTTACTAAGCCCCCTACTCCCCGATCGCCTGCAAAGGAACACATCCTCCTCTGAGAAGGGAATCTGAACCTTCACCTTCGCCACCGCTCACTTTCCTCCCCCACGTCACTCACTTCCCACTCCATTCCTTTACATCCCAATCCACCGATGCTTTATCTTCCTACTTCGTTTCCCCCCTCCCACCACGCACAGTTGTGGAAATAGGCCTATTCTAAAAAACTGGCTACGTCCACAACCGTAGATAGGAAAAATTCTCTTCCCCAATCAAAATAAGAAAACCCATGGCGGCAGACTCTATGTCTATGAAAGAGTGCACCTTTTGCTCCTTTATTCCTCTTCTCCATCCTCCTATTTTTGACCTCCTCTATTTTGTCTGCCTCCTTTAATCCTCGTTTCACGCCGCCATCCTTTATATTTTATTCCATCCCCCACTTAATTTCACTCCACGCTTCCCTCCTTCATCCCCATCCCTAGAACCATCTCCTAGTCTTTTCTTCCTCTTATACTCACCAGCTGCACCCAATCCTCATTCCCTCCTCAACACCTAAGCATTTGCTCGACTGCATCCTCCCCACCCACCTAACCATGCTCAGGAACCAGTTCCATGTCAACCACCATTCACTCCTTCGTATGGGCCGCCCTTGAAACTCCGCTCTCGCGAATTCTCTCCACCCCCACGTCTTTTTTCCCATTAACTTCACATTTTACCTCCACCCCGCTCCCTACTCACCCTTACTACCACGAGTAAAAACGATAAAACTTTTTTTTTTTTTTAACCCTAGCTGAACAGCCGCAGATTTCAGGCGTGGTGTCCCTCCCCCACCTCAGAATTACTGTCTTCGCTCTTTCCATAACCTTCCTTTATCGACACTCGCCCCTCCACACAGCGAGGCCACAAAGAGGCGACCTACTTTCTTTCTCCCCCCTGTAAGGCCTCAGCCTCCATGACTCTAGGTGAGATCCTCGTCTTTACGGCCCGCCCTACTATCTCCCATTACCCCCCTGCATACGTCGCCCCTATCTTTCCCAACCCCTCGGACGTAAGATCTCATAGCCCCTTATCGCTACAAAATATTATATGAACCCGGAGCTAGCAACCTTACTCACCTTTTCCCGTAACCACTCAACCTTCCTCCCACTAAAACAAGTTTTCCCGTTAGACATCCGCACCCTTATCCCCCCCAAATAAGTGTAGAGAAGACTTCAATCCTAAACCAGGAGAAATCAGGTGACAATCGACAGACGCTAGCGGTAGGGGGATGAGAATGACGAAAATTATCCAGGGCCATGAAACCCCTCCTAGACTGAGAAACAATACCCACCATGGAAAACGAAGGTTGGAGGCAAAAATCAGGCAGCTCGGAGGGAAGTGAGCCCAAATGACAGAGGCCCAGAGAGTGCAATGAAAAGACCAATGCCTAAGAGGTACAGCCAGATGCCCATACCTGAAGTACTCAAAACGCCAAGCAAAGGCTACAAGCCTTGGCCAGCCGCCTAAAGAGATACACCAGAGATAACGAAGCCAGACGAAAAACTGGCTGTTCGCAACCAAACCTGCGAAAGGTAATCTCAATGGCAGGGTAATAAACAACAGAACGACCACCAAGGCTGGAAACTGAAACTACTGGAAGGGTATATGGGAAAGGGAGGCATCACACAACAGTGATGCACAGTGGCTGGTGGATCTGAGGGAAGACCACAGCAACCTCCCTGAACAGAATCCAGTGACTATCACAGTGGCAGACATCCAACAAAGAGTCTCAGGTATGAAAAACTGGACAGCACCTGGCCCTGACATGATCCACGCCTACTGGCTAAAGAAGCTCACTGCAATCCACGAGCGCCTGGCAGCACAAATGAACCAGCTGCTAAGGGATGGGACTCACTCTAAATGGCTATCCGAAGGGCGAACGATCCTGATAATGAAGGATCCCTCAAAGGGTACAGTCCCATCCAACTACCGGCCAATAACCTGTCTCTCCACAACATGGAAGCTCATGTCAGGCATCATCACAGCTAAGATAAGTGGGCACATGAGTCAATACATGAGCGAAGCACAGAAGGGCATTGGTAAGGATACCAGAGGAGCCAAACACCAACTCCTGGTAGACAGAACAGTCGCCCAAGACTGCAGAATGCGACACACCAACCTGTGCACAGCCTGGATCGACTACAAGAAAGCCTATGACTCAATGCCACACACATGGATCACTGAATGCTTGGAGCTGTACAACATCAACAGAACTCTAAGGGCCTTCATTGCAAACTCGATGAGGTTGTGGAGAACCACCCTTGAAGCCAATGGGAAGCCACTTGCCCAAGTATCCATCAAATGTGGCATATACCAAGGAGATGCACTGTCCCCACTGCTGTTCTGCATAGGTCTGAACCCCCTCAGCCAAATAATAAACAAGACTGGCTATGGATACCGACTCCGGAACGGGGCCACCATAAGTCACCTCCTCTACATGGATGACATCAAGCTGTACGCCAAGAGTGAGCGAGACATCGACTCGCTGATCCACACCACCAGGATCTACAGCTCGGACATCGGGATGTCATTCGGACTCGAGAAATGTGGGAGGATGGTGACAAAGAGAGGCAAGGTAATCCACACAGAAGGGGTCTCACTCCCAGAAGGAACAATAGCAGACATTGAGGACAATTACAAGTACCTTGGAATACCACAGGCAAACGGCAACCTTGAACAGGCAACAAGGAATGCGGCAACAGCCAAATACCTCCAACGAGTAAGGCAAGTCCTAAGGAGCCAGCTCAATGGCAAGAACAAATCGCGGGCAATAAACAGCTACGCTCTGCCAGTGATCAGATACCCTGCGGGAATAATAAGGTGGCCAAAGGAAGAGATACAGACCACAGATGTTAACACACGAAAGCTCCTCACCATGCATGGAGGGTTCCACCCCAAATCCAGCACCCTGAGACTGTACGCTAGCCGCAAGGAAGGAGGCCGAGGACTAGTGAGCGTGAGAGCCACTATCCAGGATGAAACATCCAAGATCCATAAGTACATCAAGGATAAGGCCCCGACAGATGACGTGCTGAGTGAATGTCTCAGGCAGTGGAGAACAGAGGATGAGATGCTGGAAGAGGGACCATCATGGGAGGACAAGCCCTTGCACGGGATGTACCACCGGAACACAACTGAAGTGGCTGATCTCAACAAATCCTACCAATGGCTTGAAAGGGCTGGGCTGAAGGACAGCACAGAGGCACTCATCCTGGCCGCACAGGAGCAGGCCCTGAGCACCAGAGCCATAGAGGCCCAGATCTACCACACCAGACAAGACCCAAGGTGTAGACTGTGCAAAGAGGCCCCTGAGACGGTCCAGCACATAACTGCAGGGTGTAAGATGCTGGCAGGCAAAGCATACATGGAACACCATAACCAAGTGGCTGGCATAGTATACAGGAACATCTGCGCAGAGTATGGACTGGAAACCCCAAGATGAAAGTGGGAAACACCTCCCAAGGTGGTAGAGAACGAGCGAGCCAAGATCCTGTGGGACTTCCAGATCCAGACTGACAGAATGGTAATGGCGAACCAACCAGACATTGTGGTGGTGGATAAAGAGCAGAGGAAAGCCGTAGTGGTGGATGTGGCAATACCAAGCGATGGCAACATCAGGAAAAAGGAACATGAGAAACTAGAGAAATACCAAGGGCTCAGGGAAGAACTGGAGAATACTTGGAAGGTGAAGGCCACAGTGGTGCCTGTGGTGATCGGAGCACTAGGGGCTGTGACCCCCAAACTGGAGGAGTGGCTACAACAGATCCCTGGAAAAACATCCGAAATCTCAGTCCAGAAAAGTGCAGTCCTAGGAACAGCAAGGATACTGCGCAGAACCCTCAAGCTCCCTGGCCTCTGGTAGAGGACCCGAGCTTGGAAAGTGGATGAACCACCCGCGGAGGGTGAGAATAGAGTGTGTGGTGTGGTGTGGGGGGGTGTGTGTGGGGGGGTGTGTGTGTGGTGGTGTGTGTGTGTGGTGGTGTGGGGGTGGGTATGGATATGTTATATGATATGATATCGTATATAGATAATATATATATATATATATAAATGTAGTATAATGTTATGTATATATGATATTAGTATTATATTAATATTATTTTATATATATTATATAGATTATATCATATGATTTATATGATAATGTATATATATGTATATTAATATATATACTTTATATAGCATATATATTATTATATATATATATATATGTATATATATATATATTATATATATGTATGTATAGGTTATATATATATATATATATATATTTTATATGTATATATATATATATATATTTTAGTATATGTATAGATATATATATGTTCTGTAGTGATAATGATATATATATATATTATATAGTATATTGATCGATGAATATATATATATATAATATATGTAGATATATATATATATGTATATATTACATATATATATATTATATTATATATATATATATATATAATATATATATGTATATGTATATATATGTATATTATATATATATATATATGTATATGTATATGTATATGTATATGTATATATTATGTATATGTATATGTATGTATATATTAGATATAATATGTCTATATTATATGTGTAATATATATATAGTATATGTAATATATATATATATGTATATGTATATGTAATGTATATGTATATATATATATGTATATATATATATATGTATATGTATATATATATGTATATGTATATGTGTGTATATATATATATATATATATATATATATATAGATTATATATTATATATATATATATATATATATATATATATATATATATATATATATATATATTTTTTTTTTTTTTTACATATTTCTTAACTTCCTAATTTGTTACATTTGCAAAAACTAGACATGTCTTTTTTTTATACTGGTGTGTTGCAGCCAAAGGCTTAAACCTGTTCACACCTGGATGTAGCCTCTATGTCTGGAAAAACTGTCAACCTCAACACATTTCAGAATCGGCTTTAATGGCCAAGTTCGCACAGGACAACCAAGAAATTATGTGGTCTCACTCTGTCTTTGTTCCCTCTTACCTACAAAACCTACAATTTTAATAATGGTTATTTACAAAAAATAAACAAATAAAGTGCAGCTCGCTGTGTCACATTTAACAGTGGTTATTGCACCTTCCCATCCAAGCCTTTGAATGTACAGGTTGTACTGTGTGTGTCTACAAGCTTCCTCACTGTCTCCATGTTAACATGCAGGGAGCCGTTCCACTTGGTTACCTTAACTGTCACTGTATGCAGCCTGGCATCTGTGTCATCTATACAAACTCTCTCTCAGCTGTGGAAGACACATGTTTTGAGGGGTGTGGGTTTTGCATTTTACCCATGTTTAGTGTTTTTACTAAACTGCTGTGTGATGAAGGTTTCTACTTGTTCAGGTGAGGTCATGCTGAGCAGAGTCCTGTGTTTTCTCTCAGCATCAACGAACACTCAGTCTTTTGTGGACAAGTGGTTGTGCTGCTGTTTCTTGTTCGACCAGCCCTAGTTCTCTTCCTCCCATTAGCTCTCTCTGAGCCGCCCTGTGGAGGAGCCTTGTTCCTTATTTATAATGGAAACATAGTGTCTGAAATATTTACGACAACAAGAGGAGGAAAAGGTTTCAATAAGACATGAGTTGAAACAATTGCAGAAGCTGCTCTTAGCTTTTAGTGACGAGAATGAAGTGAATCTGAAGGACCAGAGGGAGACGGAGTCAGAAAAGAGGATCTGGTTCAACAACAGTGATGGGGATTAAACAGCATAATCCTGAACCCCCAGTCAGAGGAATAAGTGGTCTGACGTAACAGAAGAATAGAAGAAAGCTATTCCTATCACTGGACCATTAAACAGTCTCATTTAAATATATAATGAACACAGTGGGTTTAAATCCAGCAGTGGTTCCCACAACCAAAAAAGAAAGAGATTCATGGAGATGATGTAAAATGAGGTTTAGCATTAGAGCAAGATGTTGACAGTTTCCAAGTGTCCTGCTCACTTAAAGCCAACAGGACACATGTACAGCAGCTGTTGAGCAGTCGCCCACTAATCGTAGAGCGAGTGGTTCGATTCCTGGCTGCATTCATGTGAACAAGCGTCCTTGTCACATCACTGACCCTCATGTTGCCGCTGATGTTACGTTAACCTGCATAGCAGCTGGTGCGGTGACCGGGACGTCATGTGGGAAAACACATAACATACACGTCACTGGAGCGAGACCAGCGTCCAACTGTACGAGCCAGAATCAAACAGCAGCGAGATGTTTAAGGGTTCGTTTACTGATGCGGTTAGTTGCTGCAGTGGATGTGATGTTGTTCAATGGTTGTTAATAAGGTTCCGCATCGCCACTGATGAATACCCACTTGTCCTGGTAGAACGTTGAATGTTTAGTGATAATTGATGGGTTCTATTAAGCAGATGGAAAATAATTACTTTAACTTACTTTTATAAGCAGTTTGAGGTGTAAACTGTCTGATCGTCCAGTGAGCCTTCGTTCTGAAGCGAAAGCAGACGTTGAAGCAGACGTCTGTGACACTGGCCATTAACAGCCATGGGGTTAAAGGGTTTGGGTGCATGTTGAGGCTCTCAGACCCCACCCACGCTCCATATCCTGGCTTCTCTCAGGTGGTCAGAGGTGTACTGTACAAATGTGCAATGAAACCACTGCACTGCTTTGCAGGCTTTTCCTCACACTAGGAGATGATAGTTTTATGTGACTCCATGTCCATCCGTTGCTGTGCACTGTAGCTGCTGCATGTGACAACAGGATGCACAATGACAGGAATGTGAAGCTCCTCCATCACCTTTCCCTCTTTTTCTCAGCAGTCCCTCATTTCTCTGTGTCAGTCCAGATCTGCTCCTGCATCGTCATCGCTGCCACTTTTTTTTTTTATTGTGGCAATAACTGGTTACACACACACACACACACACACACACACACACACACACACACACACACACAGTCCTGAGCATTGTGCTGGTGTTGTGCTATTCTGTTGACAATATGCTGTGACAGCGCTGAGCAGGCCTGTTTGAAGCTCTGAGGACACACACACACACACACACACACACCCACACACACACGGCCCATAAGTCAAGTGAAAGAAAGTGGACATTTGATGAAGGAGTTCTCTCAAACATCATGCAGAGCTTAAACCAAGAGAAGCTGCAGTTGCCTTTAACTTGTGAAAGTTATATTCCCTGAGTTGAGTTTTTGTAAAGTCTTCATTTGCATTTTAATCCCTGTTTAACATCATGAGTGAGTCTGTTAATATCACTCCTGTTTTTGAAATGTTCACTTAGTTGTATTTTTTTTTGTTGTATAATAACATGTTCAATCCAAACCACGGTACTTCCAGCTGACAGTGTATTTACTAAGACAAGAGTTCATGGAGGAACAGAGGGAACAGTTAATTCTTAACTGTGGAGAACATCATCATCGTCATTGTTACTTATTTGTCGACTTCATCCAACATGTAAGGATTTTATTCCTTTTTTTAAGTAATTATCAGGATTCTGAACTACAAGACTGGAATAAATGCCAGTAATAGTGTTTTCCATTAAAGCACAGCTTCAGGGACACTGACAGGTGCTTTAATAAAAAGGCTCAGAAACGTATAGCTCCAATTAACAACCACATTCATCCTGGCCACCTTTTATAATGTTATAATGTATAGTTTAACACCTTAAATGACCTTTTTATAAACAAAGCCTCCAGCAGAACCAGGCTCCGGGTTGGACGGATGTCGGAGCATCTGCCTGTTGAGGTGACGGAATAGTAAAGAATGCAACTAACAACAGCAGCATGCAGTCAAACACATGCAGGGGGGTTGTATGGCCAAACACTGTGTCAAGCTAAAGCTTTGGTGTCTCGCAGCTTCACAGTGTTTGTCCCGTGTCTGGACTGCAGCTTTAAGTTAGACTTGTGTTGTGAATACAGATGTTAAAAACATGTGCCTGAATGCTCTTCAAACTTCATCATCACGTCATAAATAGATGCACTAAGAGATTTATAAATACATAAGGCGTAGGCTACAAGCTAACACATTAACCCATAGACCTAGTTAAACTATTACTTCTGATTATAGTTTGGAGATGGTCCTAACAATGATGGGACAGCCATCGTGCATGTGCGCGCGTGTGCGTGTGTGTGTGTGTGTGTGTGTGTGTGTGTGTGGTGTAGTAGTTGGAGAGAGAGCGAGAGGGTGGAAAAGCAGCAGCAGCAGAGTGTGCAGAGTGGCAGACAGAGGGAGGAGGGAGGACAGGCAGAGTGCTCTGCTGGGCAGCTCTCCAGCCTGGCTCTCCCTTTGAACCTGTGAATCCCACTCTTAACTGGCCATGTCATCCGGCCTGCGCAGGAAGTGGAGGAGCGCAGTTCAAACCCTCAGGTCTCTTCGCGGGACGACGCTAGGAGGAGGTGGAGGTGGCGCTGTAAGTCTGCTGTTATTTTTAGCACCCCACCCCCCCGGGGGCTAGGCTAATCCACCACTGCATAGGCTTATCCAGATTGGAGGTAGGACACAGAGGCAGGAAGGTTAGGCACTCGCTCTCGTGGGACGCCTGCTCTCTGATGCTGTGTAAACGACCCACACTCAGCCCCAACATGCTTATGCTGAGGCACGTCTGTACTTTATGGAGGTGTGGGTCTGCCCTAGCAGAGGGGCCGCTGCCGCTCCGTTCACTGGACCGGTGAGGAACCTCCTTCACTGGCCATGAGTCTGGAATGGCTGCCGACCGGCTGCTGTGCTGGCTACTCCAGCTGGCACCTGCGCAGGCAGGCGGAGACGGGCAAGCTGGAGGCCGCGGAGGGCTCCAGGGACGGGCGAGGCCGAGGCGACAGTGGGGGGGCCTGGATCCAGCTGAGGGGGGTGGACACAGACCAGCTCAGAGGCAGCCTGGTGGTCCTCTACGCACCTGCTGGGAGCTCCTGTCTGCTGAAACTGGTGGGACACGATGCATGCCGAACGGATGGAGCAGTGTGCTGTGCGCTAGAATTAAAGGTCGCTTTGGGACTTACTCTGCAGAACGTCAGAGGCTGATTGTGTTTGGGGCTTTTTACTGTGATGGGACTGATTGTTAATATCTGCCTTGGACTAAATGACTGTCCGTCAGCAAAGTTGTTACTGGATTTGTTTGTCACTGCTGGGTTGTGAATTGGACTCGTAGCTTTTAAATTAGCAGCGGAAAGTTTGTTTTGGACGGGATGACTGTGAAGCAATCTCTTGTTTTCAGCTCAGTTCTTTGTCAACCATTTAGTAAAGTATCTATTGCAGTGATTCATGTAAAGTCGTTGCTGTATTTCTTTTGTTTGAACTCAGTTCTTGGATTGTTGTCACACTTGCCGAGTAGTGTTTGCTGTAATAGGTCTCGTAGATAATCGGAATCTGTGTGTGTGTGTGTGTGTGTGTGTGTTCTGAGGTGACGACGTTCAGTGATGATAACATCAGTTGGTGACATTTAACAGTGTGTTGGTGTGTGTCTGTGTGTCATGATTAGTAAATGTCAGGCGCTCGCGTAACACTCGTCTTCTAGGCTGCTTCCGTGACTATGATACGATGACGATGCCTGTGATACTCGTGGCTCTGTAGCTGCTTGTGCATGTGATGCTGCTCACAGACTCAGTGGCTCAAGGGCTCATTTCTATTCCATGTCAAATAATTAATAACTGAACACGAGCATTTAAACTTAATGTCCTAATGTGTTTTCTATGATTTACTTTTAATCTGTAGTTTTAAAATCCTCAGTCTCAAATTGAGTAAAGTTTAGCATTGGTGTTCCTCAGGTTATAAAGAGTTGGTGCTTGGGTCCGGGTTCTGGATCCCAGCTTCAGCGCCTCATCTATAATGAGACAAATCAGACAGCAGTTCTGTATGTGTGTATCCACACATCCCTGTGATTCCCACTAAAGTTAATGAAGTGAAAGTCATAGAATCTCATCGTAGTGCCTCCCTCCGCATGAGGTCATGTGTAATAGATCTGTGGTGTATGATTTGAAAAGCTCATTCATAAAAAGCTAAATGTAGCTATTAAAAGCTCGTTTGACATGGCTCCATGTATAAAACATGGCTCCGAGTATAAAACATGGCTCCGATGTAGCAGGAAGAAAAATCAAGGCTTGAAAAATATCAGATTTTCAGTTTTTTTTCAGCATCAAAGTACAGTCTTTCAGTTTGTAGAACCTGACTTACAAAACATCAGCATGTGTTTTCAATGAATGCAACATCTGTATCTAAATATATTATTTATTTATTTGAAAGCCATTCTGATGTTCACCCTTTATATTATCAACTGTTACTAAGACACAACGATAGCGCTGAAGCTTATGACAAAGTGCTGGAATTCTTTAATGGTTCTGATCAGATGGTTCTGCTAAGCTCCCATTGTTCTCATCCGTTCCTACAGCAGGAGCAAGCTGGTGTCTGCTGGTCCGGGGCTCGTAGTGCAGGCTGTGAAGTGCTGTATATTATTGCCAAGGTTACGGTGAGGTCCGTCTCCTCTTCAATCACAGCAGAGTGACGCGGCTCAGATGAAGTGTTTTTGGGTCAGGACTCAGGGGACTAAAAAGTTCTTGATGCAGCAAAAGTAAGTCATCATCTTTTGCTGTGGGACGGACATGGACTGTGAACAAGGATGTGCTTTTATTCACACCAGCCAGGGGACAAAAGGAACAACAGTCTGGTATTTAGCTGAGCAACATTAAAATGTAATAGAATAACGTGTGAACCTGCTCAGCAGCTGTTCAGTCGAGGACGTGATCATAAATAGTTCATAGTCATCCATGCAGGAAGCATGAGCTGACCCTTACTGAACACACCCATGGTTTTATATAGGCCCTGTCATTTGCATAATGCATTGTCTAGCTCCACACCCTAACCTCAAACCCTGCCATCCACCAAAAACATCTGAAGCACATTCCACTGTTTATTCCAGCCTAGTAGCTGAGGAACTGATGTTGGGCTTTCAGGACTGAACAATGACATTAATATTAACCTGTTCACGCAGCCTCGGCTGCGAGGCCGACTCCTACAGCGCTGCCAGTACAGACCTCTGGTCCTGGTCTGGCTCTTACCTCAAACAGCCACACCTGCTTCTCCTCTGCTCACAAGCAGCTGAGGCTGAGCAGTGCTGCTCGCGGGGCTCAGCCAACACACCACTAACTACTATAAGAGAGGGGGGAGCGGTGAGGTGAGGGGGACGGGAGCAGCGGCGTAGAACGGTGGTCCCATCAGGACCACACACAGCGCTGTGATTGTTTTCCTGGAGCTGCGTGTCCATATGCATGAATCCTGCATGTGACGACTAGCTTTATTCGGGTTGCTACAGTAGATCATGTTGAGTTACACACTTGGTGCCTGTTTTGCCTGCAGACGTGACAGTTTTGGGCTCATTGGAGCTAAACTGGATGAGTGCATCCTCTCATTATAAGTGAAGCTTTTATAGATGCAGAGCCAGAGGAGCCTATAGCTCATTTATGTAATATTCATCACACGCATCTCTTTTACTTGTGTTTAGATCAGTAAGTCCTTGAACCGTGAACTAGCACTCCTCACCTCTATGTCTGTTACTGTGGCCTGGATTCACGTGGGTGTGTTTGTAGACTTGACCATTTAACTGTTAATCTTTCACAACGACAGGTTGTTTGGTTTTAATTGGCTAATTAAATAGATCATCGGGAGCATTATGTGTCCGACATGGAGAATGCTGCATCTATTTAGCAGACATTCACAGTTTGGTCTGTTTGGTCCACTGAGTTTTGTTTCTGGGGGTGATGCCCCTCATCACTGTCTAAACTTATCTCACAAAACCGTACAGGACGACTTGTTCTGGAGCAGCGGCTGATGCTGCTCCACATGATGCTGCTTCCTCACTGTGACACCCTCAAGAAATGTCAGATAACTAGGCTGTTTTCTTAAATGTGAAGGTTTTCTAAAGCATTAATCCATCAGGCAGCACCAGGCCGATGGACCTGGATCATCAGAACCTGTTTTAGTACAAAAAGCAGAAGGATCAGGAAGATCTGATGGTTAATATGTCAATTTAAAGGTTTAACTAGGAATAACTTCCCCATGAAACAGACTGATCAGTAGATTTTCCTACAATGGGTTAATACATCTAGGACATATTACAGAGATGTTGTTCCACTAATTGAAGATCTGGTACTAATGACAGTCACAGTCTCACTTTTGCTACTGAATGTCTGATGTTTGCTGACCACGTTGTGTCTGTGTTTCCTACAGAGCTCAGGGATGGAGGAGACGGTGTGGGAGCAGTACACAGTCACCCTGCACCGCGTGAGTTCATGCACTTCACTTAAATATGTTCATCTACCTGGAAAAAAAACCACGCCTCACGATTCACAACTGCTTTCTCGTGACCAACAATACTGCTCCATGTGCACCACTGCTGTGGATGTACACAAGCTGGAGGCCACAGTTGGCACAAGAGGAAGTGACTGCCAGTGTCCTGTCATCACCGCACATGAACATGAAGCAAACATTTAAATATTATCACTGCTGTTCTCAAATAGGTTTAGTTTAGTGTAAATCCCAGTTGTCCATGATCCAACAAACTGTCTTCTTGTTCAGTCAGTCCTACTAGATGCTGCCGTGTTTCTGTATTTCCTAATTAATTAGTTAAGTTTAGTATTTAAAGGCATGTTGTTTTAAATTTGTTTTCACGACATGTTGTTTTAAATTAGTGGTGCAACAGCTGATCTGGCACTTTAAGCTGCTGCATGCTACTCTGCACTCAGAGCACAGTTTCAGGTTGGTTCTATGAGCTAGATGTGTTTGCCGTCCAGCGGCAGGAAACATGCTGGTTTTTCTGCCAAGCCAGATTTCTACAATGCAAATTAACATTCTTCTAAAAATAGCTGTGACCCGACGCTGGCTCCCCCACCACGTCTCCTCTGCCTCTACTCTGTGCTCAATGACTCTGTCAATATGGTCCGACGCAAAAACACATTCACAACCTTTGTCCCTTATTCAGTACAACTAATCAGGGATGAAGAAGTAACCCAACGATGTCCTCCTTTTATAATGGAGCGGTTCTGACGCATCCTCCTCCCTTCACTTCCTGCCTTGCTGGTTGTGTTTTTAGCCATAGTGCCTGTTCACTGCTAGTGGGTGGAGCAGGCCAAGGCAGCACCACAGCATGTAACATGCTGTCAGTTGTTTTCCAGTCATCCTCGCTCCACCCATCGCTGATTACAGGAGTGCAGGGAAAGAAAACCAGGGAGGAGCATTAGGCAGCAACACCAGCTGTACCAGAACCAGCACCACCCTGGCAGTAGCTCATGCCCCCAGCCTGGGAACCCATGCACACATCCAGCACAGTGACAGAAAATGTATCTGGAGCCGTAGATTCCCAGAGGCTTTGAAGGCTCCTGTGTGTTCACTGCCGCAGTACGTACAGTAGCAGGCTTTTCAGCTTAGTTGTCCCCAACACGCTGGATACAGGCTGTGTTCCAGCTGGGCCACTAGCTGCCAATCACAGTGACAAGGGGGGTAAGAGCAGTACTAGATTCATAAGGATGCAACATGACATGTAAGTTCTTTGCATTTAAAATTACTTAATTGGAGCAAAATACAGCCACTTTAATCACCCAAGATAAATTGTGCTGGGAGTAAAAGCATTTAGTGTATGTAGGTCATCAAAATGTTTGTATTCAGTGCATTCACAAAATGAATCTCGCAATCAGTTCTTGTTGTAGTTTTTTTGTGTCCCGTCCAGCAGTTCAAATATATATACTCTTCTTGATTAATAATTAAACAACTGCTGTACTTTGAAATAAATATTTATACCAATAATAGTGTTAAGGTATGTGCACACACTACATACAAACATAAACATATATGATATTCATACACATATGCATTATTTTACATAATCTCATAATAGTTAATAATAGCCATGGCATACAACACCACAGCTACCATATTCACACATAATTTATATTGTTAGTGATAAGTACCAGTAAAACCTACAGCTAGGTTTAAAAAGCCTGTTTATCAGCTCAGGTGTTGAGTGTCCCACTACAAGGTTAGTAAAGCTGTAGCTTAACATTATTCACCCAAAGGGTGAGGCAGACGTTGGTGCATGAACAATGCCACTTGTGGAAGCCAGGGTGATGTGAGGGGCTCGGCCACTACGCCCATCCAACAGGCAGAGGAAAGAATCCTAGCAGCCAGGGAGCCCACACACCTTCAGTTCCAGGAGGGCAGGTGTTGCGACCCAAGCCGCCCACACAGAGCCCCCCAGGCAGAGCTGCAGCAGCCACAGAGACAGCACCCGAAGTCAGAGTGGGCCACCGGGGGTCAACGCTGTCCGCCCCATGAGAACCAGGGGCAAACACTCCCCCCGGTGGGAGGGTCGGCCTGAAAGAGTGGAGCCCGAGGACCCATGGTCCGTAGGGAGCCCGCCAGGAGATGCCCCCGTGCCCAGAGTGGGACCCACGCCCAGTCCACCACCCCTACACGAGCAGAGCGGGGCCTACCCCATTGGCCCGACCGTATCCCCCAGCACCCCGGCCCACAACACAAGGCCGGCAGAAAAGAGACCACCCAAGAAGGGGATGGGTGGTAAAACTGAGTTGTGATCTCTCTAACAGGGCCAGTGGGGCAAGGCCACAGCTGGCCCTGAATGTATGTGTATGTGGCTCGGTATTAGGAACTTTGATGCTGGACCCCTCAGGGAAGCAATTAAAAATGCAGAGCATCCCACTTGGGAGGGACGGTTTGGTGGAACCACTTTCCAGTAGCTCCGGTCCTGAGCAGTTACCAGAGGGCGTCAGACCACTAGGGCAGGCAGCGCCCCAACCGAGCAGGGGCAGGGTCCCAGGGGAGAGACACCCCTCTGGGCACAGGCAGGCACCTCAAAGGGACCCCCCCGAACACAGGGTACCCAGGTCTCAACTCCTAGGTCTGCCCCTGCACACTGGCAGGGAGGCCCACCTCTGATAGAGACAGGCACACGCTAACCCTCAAAATGGCCCTACTCCGGCACCGGACTGCCGGTCCCAGCGGCCACCATACCCCCACCGTGGGGGACCCATGTGTCCCGGTTCCTTAGGTAGGCAGGCACTCCCAACCACCAGTCACCCCCCCACCACCGCGCCAGACATGACGCAGCACCAGAGCTCCAGACAGCTTAACCGGGTGGACAGGTGTTCACATACTCTTTGCCAATATTGCTGCACAGGTGAACGTGACCAGAATGCATGTACTTATCTATCTGCTGTGGTATCTGTACAATGAGGGCAAATATTCGAGTTTGTGAGACCCATTTGGAACATCCTTTTTCCTGTATAATGTGTTCTATGAAGAATTTTATATTGTATTAGTTGTAAATTTAGTATTTTTGTCAAATAAATTAGAACATATTTTCCCAGAACATGTGATTAGTGGTGGGGAGTTATTAGTCTCTTTGTCTTGTCTGTAGGATGCTAAGATGGGCTTTGGCATAGCTGTGTCGGGTGGACGAGACAACCCCAATGTGGACAACGGTGAGACGTCGATCATCGTGTCAGACGTGCTGCAGGGAGGCCCGGCCGACGGGTTACTCTTGTAAGTCTGAACGTGAGCACAATCCTCCTCAAGGGACAATACACTGGACTGGGTAACATGCTCTATACTGGTGGTACTGGTTAGAAGCCAGCCCAAGAAACAGAGGGTCCTGTGCAGCTATACCAGCTAGCACGACTCTGGGCTTGATTGTTGTTCTGATATTGTGTCGTTTGTGTCTTTTTCCAGTGAGAATGATCACGTCATTCAGGTCAACGCCATCCCCATGGACAACGTGCCTCATTCATTCGCTGTGCAGTCCCTCCGCAAATGTGGCAAAGTGGCCAAAATAGTAAGTATGAGCATGAACCACACACTGTCTGTACATTATTATTATTATTGTCAGTATGTTTGAATGTGTCAGTATCTACTGCAGCAGATGATTTAGTCATAAGTGATGGTGTTTAATGAGTGTTCATGTAACCTCCAGCTACAGTACACTACCCATTTACCGGATCTACAGGTATTTCTTGAATACTGATGTATATGTTAAAGACAGAATTACGTCTCTGCCACTTCTACTGCCAGTAAAGCTTCAGGCAGTAAACGGTAGAAACAAGCCTCGCGGTTGCAGACATGTGCTATTTCTGGGGTTGCGTTGGTCATTCACTCTTTGACCCAAAGCTCGTCACTACATCTCCTCACCTCTTGGGCTGAAGCCTTTTCCTTTTGGATCTCTGTGCTGTGTACAGCGTACTCTGTGCTTTACGTCTTTAATATTTAACTCCTCCTGTGAGGAGCGATCTGGGGAAACTAAAGCTGTAACAAACAGAGCCACTGCCTGGATAAACACTAATATCTGAGGTTTTCAGCGTGGCTGCAGCTCTAAAAGCAGCGTCACTGGAAGTGGGCTGATCTCACCGCTGTACACAGTTAAATATAAAAGCCTGACATAAAGAGGGAATCTGATTGGCTGACTTGAATCACTGCCTTCAGGACAGTAGGTCCACTCCCACTCCTGTCTGAGTGAGTCTGAAATAGAAGCCTTCTAGTTTAAAGCTTGCTTTCTTTTTTTAGCACGTTTTTTGTCTTGTTGAATAAACCTTTCACTCAACATCTCTGTGCCCTGGTTTCTCTAAAAACAAAGTTAGGAGGATTAGGAATTGGGTATGCATGCCACAACCCTTTAATTCAGACAAGGCAGCTATGTTTATCCAGTATATTTCATACACCGGCAATTCAGCATGTTGCAGCCATGCTGTAGTTCTAGATGGCAGTGATAGTAAATGCCTGGTGCTTTGTAGGAGACGGGTAGATGATGGTGATGAGGGGTTCTCTACCTGGAAGCCAATCACAGTTGAATTCAGTTCAATCCTTTAGCAACAAATTCCATCCCAGGACCCCATGGAACATGTAGTTCAATCTAAGGGTTTAGTTAAACACAGCACTGTCGCATTCCACAATAACATGTTCAATCCTCGTGCTCATTATTTGTGAATATGATGTGTTTACCTCAAGGGGCTTTTTTCCTGTCTAAACCAGTCAATGAACCAACATGGTAGCTGTATTTGAAAAACCTGTGTGTGTTTGTTTTGTTTTCATGTCAGATGGTGAAGAGACCCCGTAAGGTGGCGGTTCACTCCCTGAAACAGCCCCCCTCCCCGAGTGGAGAAAGTCGAGAATACGCCCCCTCCACCCACTACTATGACGCTGACAACGACAACGGCTGGTACCGCGATGAGGCCCGGGACCACACCTCTGACAATAAAGGATACCTGGAACCTCAGTACAAGGGCGGACAAGACTACAACCAGAGGGGAAAGAGCCGTGGGAGGAGCCAGGACAGATCCTCGCCCAGCCCGGACAGATCCAGGAGAGATGGCAGCCGGGGACGAGCCCTGGACAGCAGCGCAGACCGCCAGAGGTACCGCAGCCGCGGACGCAGCCCTGGGGACAGCTACCGCATGGAGGACAAGTATGAGCGGGGAGGAGTAGGAGGGAGGTACAGGAGCAGGGACCGGCTCAATGACCCGTCCCCAGAGCCTTCCAGAGAGCTGGAGCCGCTGGAGAAGCCTGTCAATGTCCTTCTGGTAAAGAACCGCCCCAGTGAAGGTAGGGGCACCTCTTTTATCCCAGTCTTACACTGACTTTGGTAAATCACTGCTTAATGAGTGACCTGGTGAATCCTGGCCTCTGCTGAGAAGCACTGCATACGCTAACGCTGCTGCCTGTATGAGCTCCAGTAACTGTGGGGCTCTGGGTGTCTTAAAGAGTACGGCCTTCGTCTGGGGAGTCAGATCTTCATCAAACAGATGAGCAGCACTGGCCTGGCTGCCAAGGACGGGAACCTGCATGAGGGAGACATCATCCTCAAGGTAGACGTGTTTACAGTCACACAAACACATCCAGTAAAGACTCTTCTCCAAACGGCTCGCCATAATATGTTGGGTCATCATCCCTATGTGTAGTATTCACCTATTGCCCTGACTGTCTGCATGCGCTCAGATTAACGGCACAGTCACGGAGAACCTGTCTCTGCACGATGCCGGGAAGCTGATAGAAAAGTCCAGAGGGAAGCTGCAGCTGGTGGTCCAGAGAGACCAGCGCCAGATCCTCGTCCGCATCCCCCCACTGGCAGACTCTGATTCTGACAATGATGGTAAGTCACTGGTGTCCAGGGAGCGTCCAAACCCCCGGGTTGGTGTGACGTCTCTCCCACAGGTCAGAGTGTGAGACCTGTTTAACAGAGAAATCAGAGGGACTGTCCTTTTTAGTTGATATTAGTTCAATACAGCCAGTGTCTAGTTAAACATTGCTTTATTAGTCAATTATACAGAGCTAAAAATAATTTCATAGTCAATAAAGTCATCGTTAAAACAAATGCTGTTGACACTGAATCAAAGGAAACAGAACTTATTGATTATAGTCATAATAAGTAGAACAGGAATCTGATGATAGGTTTGAATCAGATACAGGGGTGAAACTAATCGTCTTGTATGAAGGAGCTTAGTCCTCACAACTAGATATAGTATAGTGAATAGAACACAAGAAAACTGAGATGCAATGAGTTAAAAGCAGCCAGACGCACGCAGCAGCTCCTCGTCCTCATCTGTGACACTAAAGTCTCAGGATGTGAGCGAAACAAGATGCTTCAGGTGACAGAAGCCCTCAGGCCTTTGAGTTGTTGTTGAACTGACCACAATCTGATTGATTTGAAACTGCTCATCTACAGAAGCGATGTGCAGTCGCTCAAAAGTGCAATCTTTGTTTGTGTTTTCTCTTCCAGATAAAATGTCATACTTTTAGATGAAGGACCAGCCAAGACACAGCATGTGTAACATGTTGCCTTTCTCTGAACTGTGACACAACCTGACTAAGTTGTAAAGCTCTCACACCTTTTTCACTTCTCTTTATACTGCTATGACTCATTTAACGTTTAAATACGAAATCCCTTTCTTTAATGAATAAATACATTTTAATTCATACACACACTGGACTGTGTCATTCATTAAGCTCAGTAATCACAGTGGTAAAGGTTCACATGCTGCCTTGAGGTGAATGTGATTTGTTGTAACATTGGCCAATGTGAATATGATGATGTTCCAGACGACGGGTGACGGTTTATTTCTGTGAACACAGAATGTTGCATGACAAAGTGTGGCTCATGAAGTGGGTAAGATGCTTGTTCAACATTCAGAGCAATAACACATTAATACTTTGTCCTAACGCTGAGCAGCTCCTCATTGTTTGTCCAGGTCTGAACCTCCATCACTCGTCTGTTTCCATGTCACACAAGTACATCACCATGTCTTATGCCACCACCTGGTGATGTCAGCATAACTCTGCAGTGGTTGAAAGCTGCAGCAGGATTTGAGTGTGTCTGGAGGAGGAACACCGGATCCTGCTGCAGTCGTCCAGCAGTATTTCCTTGGATGAGCACAACTAACTTAGCGTCTACCACATACAGTTCACATCAGTTCTATAGTAAACCCAGTCTAGAACATAGAGGAGGGTTTCGAGGACGTGTTCCTGCTGCTGTGTCTGTCAGCGGTAGCTGGCTAGACATCGCTGCTCTGTTGTTAGTTACGTAGAGTTTTGGTAAAGATCAACTACAGTGACTTTGGACTGAAGCAGTCTCTGACTCTGACTGTCCATTAAAACACGTGGAACACAGATTCTTAATGGCAGTAAAAAAAAATATCATAGGCATGAAATTTAAGGTCACGTGAGTGTGTCTGTGCTTGGAGTTCTCCTGATCCTGTGGGAACCAGCCATTGAGCCGATCTACCATCACATTTGTGTGTTGCATCATTCTCCCCTTTGAGGCATCACAACCTCTGCATGCAGAACAGCTGTTGGAAGCTAAAGGTTCTGATGGGCTCATGTAGATGTAGGACTAGCAGCCTGTCACCGGTCCATCCGCCCTCTAACTGCTGCTCTATAACAGGTCCAAACGCTGAAGGGAAGTCCTGCTGAAGGTGGTACAGTAACAGACTCTGACTCCGTCGCGCTCTGAGGGATACATTATTCTGGGCTAATGTATTTCTCTGTCTCCTGCCTGCTCTCGGTTCGTCCTCTCACTCAGGTGTTTTTGTTCCTAGTTAGTCGTGTGCAGGCTTCTGTCAAGGCTTCCATCTCCAGCCTCAGAGTGCCACACCGATAAAAGCAGCCGAAGCAAAACAATCTGCAACAGTCACATGCTGAATGAAGGCCAGGCTCTGTCTGAGCTCAGCAGCCGCTGCTTCACAGAGCAGCTCACATTCCACCACTGTCCTCATGTCTTGTTCTTTCTAGGGATAAACTCAATTTTGTTTTGAATTCGACCTGTTCTTTTGGTCAGTCCACATGAATGTTTTGGACCCAAGCTGATTTGAGTTGACTGTTAAAAGCCTTTTATCAATGCGGTTGGCGGCGAGGCCCAGCGTCCCTTAAATCACACTAACTCCTCTCTGACTCGCTGCATTGATGAATCGCGTGGCATTTTGGCCCAAATTCAAAGCCTCATTCTGCACTGACTGTTTGTGCCTCCATCCATTGGCTTTGAGGGAAGCTGCTTTTATCTGGGGTGTAGAGCTGTATTTGGACAAACACTAATCGTCTCTTTCCTCTGTCCCGTTGTACTCAGCTGGTGGTGGGCTTCCTGGTGCAACCCTTTCTCTGCTGCGGTTCTGGTGCTAGTGTTCACTCTGCAGGACTTTTGGCTTGTGTCTAACTGAGACGTTTGTCTGTTTGTCAGACATATCGGAGATGGAGTCGTACCATTCCTATTCTCCCCCGGAGGAGAGGAGGTCGCGCCAGTCTGACCTGTCCTCCCATTCTTCCAACGAGCGCGACAACCACAGGTAGGATGGGATTGGATGAGTAAAGAGCAGGAAGGTCTGTTGGTGTGAGGACACTCGCTGATATAATACAACCACAGACAGACCCACATTTGTATTTGGAATAGGGAAGAATCCACGAGGACGCCCAAGATGTCAGCCATGGCCTCCCCATTCAGAGTCCCTGTAGACCCCCAGGCCTTCACAGAGCTGGACAAGGACCCGCCGCCTCCACAGGAGCCTCCAGGTTGTCATGTCTGCTCAGAATATGCAATATATGCTATAAATATATATATATAATAAAGATAGATATATAGAAATGTGATTACACGCTGATCTTATTAAGTCGATCTGTTTTCCCTCACATTTGCTTGGGCCTACTGTCTGATGTATATAATATTACCAATCCTGATGTTTTACATGTTCAGCTGCTGCAGTGACCACACCAAAGATCCTCCTCCGACCAAGTCCAGAAGATGAGAAAATATATGGGTGCGTTCTTCTCTCCACATTTCTCTACAGTATATTTTATCGGTCCAATGTTTCATTTCTTTCCCCATCGCGTATATGCAAATATAGGTTGGTTTCATCAGTGTGCTGTCGGTCCTGTCCAGCTCCACAGCAGTTGGACTTTTACCAAGTTGAATAAAGATACTAGAGAAACATGATGCTAATGGCAATGAAAAGCCTTTTGGAAGTTAGTACACAAGCCCAGTAGTGTCGTCAAAGCACCTACCTGTTTTAAAATGCTGTCTCATCATGTTTGAGGCCCAGTGGTAATGGCTGCTTGTGTTTCTCCTCTAGGCCCAACACGGTGATGGTGAATTTCCAGAAGGGCGACAGTGTGGGTCTGAGGCTGGCGGGAGGAAATGACGTGGGCATCTTCATTGCTGGTGTTCAGGAGGGCAGTCCCGCAGAGGAGGAGGGTCTGCGCGTTGGAGACCAGATCCTGAAGGTAATCACTCAGACACAGCTGAGCATAGGGAGGATGCGTCAGCCAGACCCCGGACCCGGCGCTCACCGCTCGCTCCGTTTGTTGTCTTGAAGGTGAACAACGTGGACTTCCAAGGTGTGGTGAGGGAGGAAGCGGTGCTGTTCCTGTTGGAGATTCCTAAAGGGGAAGTGATCACCATCCTGGCCCAGAGCAAACCTGAGGGTAAGAGCTCCATGACAACCATTCCACTACTGCTACAGAATCTGCTGAACGACACATTTATTCTCCTCACAAGACAAACAAAGAAGTTTAAAAAAAGGGACTTGAAATGTGATCTGAAACTTTGCTGACAGTACGAGTAGAACACTGGTCTCCAGCAGATCTGCGTGTAGTCACTACCTTTGGGATCCAGACCAGTGTTCTCTGCCTCGCTGTCACTGACCTCAGACCCGTGGTCGCTTCCCTCTCTGATGGTGCAGTGTAATGATAGAGATACCAGCTTTCTCCCCCCAAGGCTTCGAAACCAGATCAGCCTAGTTTTGGGTCAGTCAACCGTGACACACATGGGCTCACCCACAGATCTGCTGTGGAACACGTCGGGGAGCACGAGCAACACAAACTGTGTTATATAATCTGCTGACTGGCCCCTCAGGCTTCACGGCTTTGGCCTTTTCATTGGGAAACGTCTATTTGTGAAGCACAAACCGACCTGATGTAAAAACTGAGTCTCTGCATGTTTCTCTCCACTGTGCTGAGAAACATGCAGAGGGTCGGGGGTGCTCCCTTCAACATGAAGGCTAATGGTGTGTGTTTGAAAGGTCACAGTGGTGACACTGACGCTGAGTCACACATCTGTGCAGCTTTTTGTCCTTCTTTTGTTCTAGTTGTATGACTTTGTCCCCGTTTGTAGCTTCAGGTTCTGAAGGTTCTTGGCAGAGTAGCGGTTATATATGAAGTTGTGTGTGTTATCAGAGCGATGGTGTAATTACAGCAGAGTCGGCGCGTGCAGCTGCTGCCCACAGCGCTGAGCTGGACTAGATAACAGTATGACTCTTGGTGCTTCTGGGTCAGCGCTTTGTCGGATCACACACATCAGATCATTATGCCCGGAGCTTCCACGCAGCCATCACACACGTGCATTGTGTATTGATTGCGTAATTAAAAGATTTGTGGTTGAGCTTTGTGTTTGTGTAACAATAATGTGAATGAATCAATGTTCCTTCGAGATTTAAAGTAACTGCACGTCTGTGTTTGTTCAGTGAATGAACTTTACTGACAGCTCTAAGTCTGAACATCTGCGTCTGTTCCACTGTAACTATTTGAGTATTATGTTTTAATACACATTCAAATTGTAAATATTCTGACTGTATTTTAATTTATTTTAGTTCTTATCATGCTTTTCATTTTATTCCTGGGCTCTGTCTGACTGAAGTCTGACTGAATGTGGCGTCTTTTAGAGCAGTGGAGGACAGAAACACTACAGTGTTGTGTTATTTCTTCACATCTTCTATCCGTGTGCGTAGTTTACAATGACATCCTGGTGTCGGGACGCGGAGACTCCTTTTTCATCCGGACCCACTTTGAATATGAGAAGGAGACTCCTCAGAGCCTGGCCTTCAGCCGTGGGGACATCTTCAAAGTGGTGGACACCCTGTACGACGGCAAGCTGGGGAACTGGCTGGCAGTGCGTGTGGACAAGGACAAGCAGCTGCTGGAGAAAGGCATCATTCCCAACAAGAGCAGGTACCGTGGCTCTGCTGCTGTTAGATGTATCCACCCACGGGTTCCCCCTGCCCACGCGCGCACGCACACACACACACACACGCACGCATGCACACGCACGCACGCACACACACACACACACACACACACACACACACACACACGCACACATGTCTGGTGGCCGTCATTAGCAGCCTGAGCACAGACCAGCTGCTCGTTGGGCTTCAGACGTTTTGTGCTCAGGTTTCAGGCTGAGACTGTTTGGGTGCTTAGCTGTCTGGTGCTACTGCTGATTTTGCCAAGAGCAAGTCATGACTGCAGCTGTGTCTTAGCTTTAGCTTTGCTTTTTCTATAACTTGGAACAGTAAGTAGACTGGTTCCATTCAAACACATTACTGTATGTGTTAAAGTAGGACACTCAACCCTAAGTTGCCTGGGATGTCACAATCAATAGGCCTTACAGGTATATTATATATAATTAAATTTACCAATCTGTAAAGCATATAGATATCTAACGCTTAACATGTTTCTCAGTTGAGTCTTAGTGGAAAGAAAGTAACAAAAAGAAAGACTTTTGTCCTAGAAATCCACTTTACATTGGGTGAAATCTGATCATCCCCAGATGATCCAGTCAGACAGATTCTTTAAAGGCCCAAACGGACAGGATGCAGTTTTTTTACCTCAGCAGGGACGTTTCATGGTGTAGCTTTGTTTCCTACCACTGATCCTGACCCACACAGCAGCAGGGCTGCGTGCTGAGCTCCACCTGGATGGTGGTGACTCTGCCTCAGACAAGGCAGACTCACCATGACTCAAGCCGAGCACAGCGGCCGTGGGGAGCGACGTCTCCCTGCTGTCTTCTATACAGCAGGCGTGTGTGAGGGACAGCCCTGGGTGAGGTGAGGGCATCGTACGGAGGTCGCAAATGCTACGATAAGGAGGAGCCTCCACTCAGAAAATCTGGGTTTGACGCGTTTTTATTAGTCTTAGTCACTGTGCTGTGCTAAATTAGTGCTGGCCGAGCTGCTTCTTCTGCGTTTTCAGTGCGCTGCTCTCATCAGTCTTTGTCGTCCGTGTCAGAGCCGAGCAGATGTCCAGTGTTCAGAGCTCTCATAAAGTGGTTGTGGGGGATCGGGCTGACTTCTGGCGCTTGCGAGGCCAGCGCTCCCTGAAGAGGAAAGACCTGAGGAAGAGCAGAGAGAACCTGAGCGGACAGACCCTGGCCACGCGCTTCCCAGCGTATGAGCGCGTGGTGCTTCGAGAAGGTGTGAGGCTTCACTCTCTAACGTGTGTGGGAACTGTAGCCACTGGGTTCGGTGTCTCTGGGAATAAGTGTCATGTAAGAGGTTTGACTTGTGGAAACAGATGCTTCATATAATGGGCATTCATCTACTGTAAGTGTAGCTGTCAGGATGTGTTGCCGCCCTGACTGACCCCTACTCACCCTCTTTGCCTGCAGCTGGCTTCCGGCGCCCTGTGGTGCTGTTCGGACCCATCGCTGACGCTGCTAACGACAGACTGGCCTCGGAGATGCCCGACCTGTTTGTTATTGCCAGTAGGTTTCAGCGGCCTCTGTGCATCTGCTTGATGTTTGTCCTGCTGCCCGTGAGGAGTCTAAATGACGGTGACACGATTCCCGTGCTCTCGCTTTAGAAACCGAGCCGAAGGACGCGGGTTCTGAGAAGTCCTCAGGTGTGGTGCGTCTGAACACGATCCGACAGATCATTGAGCAGGTACAGTAGCCACAGTGAGCATGTAAAGCACAACCATAAGAATAATGGTGTTTGACGAGTCCATTGTGTCCTTGTTCCTCACCCCCACAGGACAAGCACGCCCTGCTGGATGTAACGCCCAAGGCCGTGGACACGCTGAACTACACCCAGTGGTACCCCATTGTTATCTTCTTTAACCCAGACAGCAAACACGGCGTCAAGGCCATGAGGCAGAGGGTCATCCCCAGCTCCAACCGCAGCGCCCGCAAGCTCTACGAGCAGGCGGTCAAGCTGAGGAAGACCTGCGGCCACCTGTTCACCGGTAGATGAACCAGTCAGTGCCGTTGTGGGTGTCGTGTGCCCTGTACTGTACAGTTGGCTGAGTTTGGTTGGTTCTTTCTCCAGCCTCCATCGACCTGAACTCTTCAAATGACGCCTGGTACGGCAGCATCAAAGACACTGTGAGAGAGCAGCAGATGCAGCCGGTCTGGGTTTCTGATGGCAAGGTAAACACACACACACACACACACACACACACACACACACACACACACACACACACACACACACACACACACACACACACACACACACACACACACAGTGTTTGAGCTCTACATTCACTCTGCTTACAGGAGCAGCACTAGGTTCATGAGCTGGCAGCTGGCGCCAGCTGCCTTCAGCCCTTCTACATTTAGAAGCTGCTGTGTCGTCACATGCAGCCAATCAGCCTCTCACGCGGCTGCAGTGTGGAGTAAAGCTTTAATGAAGCTGCCCTCAGTGTTTGCACTGCGCTGTAACTACTGGACTGTTGGCTTTAGCTGGAGAACACGATGGTTCCCTCGGTTTCCGTCTCATGGGCTCATGCTGCGCAGCCTGACCTCCTGTCTTGTGCTCACTGTGTCCTTCTACTTCCTGCCAGTAGTGCTCTACAGCTCGGCTCTGTTTGTCTTTCTTTCTTTCTTCTCTCTTGTTCTCGTACTATCCGTCTGTCCATCCTTCCTTCCTGTACACCCAAGATCCATCATGTGTCTCTTCTAGCTGGAGGGAGTAGGGAGTGACCTGGACTGTCAGGACGTGGAGCGTCTGTCCTTCCTATCCGCCATGTCTGCCGACTACCTCAGCATGGACAGCCGGCTGACCTCCGACATGGACGACACTGCTGATGAGGGGGGGGGCTACACGGACAACGAGCCCGACGTGGAGATGATGCACATATCTGCCATCAGCCGCTCCTCTGAACCTGTCACAGCTGAGGAGGTCAGAGTAGAACACACGCACACGCACACATACTGCTGCTCTGTAATAACTCTTTGTTTTATTAAGCTCAAATTGTTCATTTGAATGAATCTTGGGAAGTAGATGTAGAAAATACCCTTCACTCTGCTGTACGTTAATCACATTAAGTGTGACACTGTTTTGTAAAACTATTCACCAAATTGATACAGTAGAGTAAGATCTGATGAAAAGCAGCAAATGCAGTGGAGGTGAAGCATGTTAGCTACCTGTCTACTACTGTTGTCATCATTCCTCCAGAGAAGCCACAGGCCATGAACACAACATGAGGCTTTTTTATCTCTTGGCATCCGCCGCCCGTCAGAATCTCTGACGGTGGACAAAAACGCTATTGTTTAAAACCAGCATATGCTGCATATCACAGGAAAGCTTAGACTCTCCTTTTTCCGACTGTATAAACCATTTCAAGAAACAACAACCACAGCGCAGTCACCAAACGCTCAAAAAACAATATCATAAGTCCATAAATTTCCATGACTTACTTTTGACGACTTCTGAGCTCCAAACGTTGCCCATTCACGTTGAGTGTGGTTTTATTCTGTCCGTTATGACTCAGCAAATGTAATCCAATGAAGCGTTTTCGGTCCAAAACACACGGTATATCCACAATGTTCAGTTTTTAGGGTTTATACATTTTAGAGTGAAGGCTAATATAGCATCACAGCATCGTTCTACAGATGTAAGCTTTCATTTGAGCCGTCCCTGGTGTCTGTAGGTTGATGCAGGCCACAGTTGTGACCTGCCCTGTTTCAGGGCCCAGGCGGACTTTGGGGGGGGCAAAATGAAATACTATAAATTTATAAGAAATAGGTCCCATATATTGGTTTTAGTACTTAGTACTTAGTATTTAATTTCTTCATATACTGTATAAATGCATTTGGCTTTATTATTTGCATCCTTTTTGTCATTTGGTGTGTTTGGCCAGAGATATTTGCATGTATTTACAAGGGAAAAATCCAGATCATTTCTTTGTGTTCTACAGTGTATAACTATTTAGCTCTTATAGCTACAGTGAATCTGACAGCTGGTGAAAACTACAGTGTTACCTTTCCAGAGAGCCCAACCACTTTCATATCTATATAGTGTTGAACAGCTTTTATTTGAATCTCTCCGTTTGTTCAGACTGGATTTTCATGGAACTAGTCTTTGAATGAAAAAGTGGATCCTCAGTAACTTTAGTATAATGCTTTTGCAACGTGGAGGACAGCTGATATTGTTCCTCATATCCTACCTTTTCTTTGAAGGCCTGCATCAACAGGAGCAATCAAAACCCATGTTTAGTTTTTCTATGAGCATCAAACAGCAAAGCACCTCAAACACTGTGAAACCATCCCATTCAGTGTGCATGTGGTCTACTATTAGAATTATGAATAGCTGCTGTCCATAACTCAGGTAAAGAATTATTTGAATACATGTTAAATGGAGTTAGGATTATTATGAAGTAAGTTGATTTAATTTCCTATCATTTACTCCCAAAAAGAGACACTACTATCCTACAAAACACATTACACTGAGGATGGATGGTGCTGCCCTGCGATGGACTGGCGACCCGTCCAGGGTGTACCCTGCCTCTCGCCCATAGCCAGCTGGGTTAGGCTCCAGCACCACCGTGACACCGTATTAGCGGCTTGGAAAATGGATGGATGGATGGATGGATGGATGGATGGTGCTGCCATCTGCAGTGCAGGCAGGAGATTACAGCTGCCATGACAACCAGTCACTACAGAGGCCTCAGCATGGTCATCAAATACAAATATACACGCTTTACCTCCGCACCGGTTACAAAGTGCTTACTGTCAGACTCAAGTGCTAAGAGGCGAGTCACTGAGTGAACGGTGTCACAGGAGGCTTGTTTACGCGAGAGAGAGATGGATGCCTGGACTGTCTGTCTGCTGATTCTTCATGTTTCCACTTTAATACACCAAATAAAGGAGGTTTTGACCAGCTCGCGTCGACTGTGATCACTGACGAGCACCGTCTTCAGCTGCGTGACCTTTCACTGAACGCGTCTGGAGACCCTCCTTTTGTTCAAGCGTTTCAGAGGCAGTTGGTGCCGCTCTCATCCAATCGAAGCTTGAAAGATTGGAAGCTAGTGTGTGTGCGTGTGTGTGTGTGTGCGTGTGTGCGTGTGTGTGCGCTCATGCCTCAGGTTGTGTCACCTGGCTTTTAAAGGCTTAGCTCCAGTGAATCAGACTGTGAGCTCACATGTCCCAGGACAAGTAGATATAATGTGTGTGTCAAGGAAGTTCTGTATGAACCATGTGGGTTTGTGTGTGTGTAGATATTGCGCAGATACAGTCCAGACATCAGGAGTCGCATGAGAAAGATGAGCAGCCGTGAAGTGCTCAACCGGTCCAGCCCTCCGGCCGTCTTCTCTCCAGACAACAAGGTGAGGCTCACACACTTCATGCGCCTGCTGGCGTTTCCGAAGCGTGACTTGTCTCCATTAAAAGCCACCTATGCAAATAAAAACACTGGCTGGTCAAAAATGCTTCAATGAGACTAAGACAACACCTAAGCCTCCTTCACTAGGTTACAGTTGCATTGAGCCTAGTATGAAGTCTTGAAGGGAGCTCAGACTGGACTGATTCTAGTGGAGCACAGCTGCTGCAGTGTAAAGGAGGTGCTTGGTGCTAGACAGTTGCTACTGGTAGCAGCTGTTTGGGTGGAACAGTACGGTGAACAATGTTTTAATGGTTCCCTTCATGCGCAGGTCAAACTGGTTCTGAGGGATGACCCAGTCCTCCCATCAGGCGCCATCCACCCACACCACCACCGGGGCCAACACAACCCTCCGCCTCCCAGTTGTGGCCGAAGCTACGAGTCCCCGTCCAGCAGCAGTCCTGCGAGCAGCAACAACGAACCCCCGCCGCCCGTCTCCCGCTTAGCCCCGCCCACGCCGCCAAGTCACCACCTCAACTCCTTCGGCAAACCGCGTTCCCTGGGAGGGCTCCAAGCCGCAACCCTGCCAAAGTGCAGGGAGCCTGGGGTTCAGGTACCTGCGGCTCCGCCCACTGGGTCCAGCACCAGAGGTGACGGCTCTGTGCAGGATCCATCCACGAGGTCCTTCCTGGGGAAGATTGAGGCCTTTGAGAAGATGGACCACTTCGCCCGATCCCAAAGGCTGCTTGAACTGCAGGAGGCCCACAATGCCAGGGTGTGTCCCATTAGTCAACTAGTGTCACATTGAGCGTCAGTCAGGAGACGTCAGGGACCAGGATGTTGTGGTGTTTGACAGAGCGCTCACTGTGTCTGTAGCTGCTGACAGTGTAACAATACGGATAAACACCATTACACGTCATTGTCAGTTACACTGGCTTCATGTGAAAGGTTCAACAGACAGGCCTGCTTCATTATCAGTGGTTAGCAACACCATGAGTGTGTGAAGTCACCAGGGTACGTGTAGCCACACAGTCAAACCACATGTCAGCATATCGCAGCACACACATGGCTGGAACGTCCATTCAGTCCCTGCTTTATCTAAGGAGGCGCAGGAAGGAGGCCATGATGTGGAGCTCTACTGGAAGTCTGGAAAGTTCATTAGATTCTGCAGTGTTTTCTAAATAAAACTCATGATGCACCTTAATCATGTTAATCTGTGTTTCCAGTTGGAAATTTCCCAGAAGCACCCTGACATCTACGCGGTACCTCTGAAGACGGCCAAGCTGGATCACGCTCGTCCTCAGCCCATTGGGTAGGCTTCTTTTAGAAGATAAAAAATTAACGTTGGCAGTTCATTCTCCAAACATCTTCTTGACAAACCTGGAGGGGTAGAAAATAAAGGATATACTATGTTTCAGGGTTGTTATGCAAATAAGTTTGAATTGTTAACTAATATTTGTTTAAAGATGCTATCAACATAAAATTATTATGAGTTGGTCTTTGCCAACTCAACTAAAAACTAAACTAATTGAACTCAGATCAGCTCCAAACGGCACGTCTGCCAAACAGAGAGCATCGCTCAGTGGAGACGTCGGTCCTTTTCCTTCAAAAACCGGTGGACCTCTGAACTCAGAGGAGCTCCATGCTGCAGCTGCTTTATTCTCTAAGTGAAGAGCAGGTCCCGTGTTCAGCATCCACGTCAGTTAAGAACGCTCGTAGTCCAGTTGTGTTTAGCGTTCTACAGTGCTCATCACTGCTCAGAGCCTCTTGGTGGATGATACAGTGCATTCTGGCTGCCTCACCTCGCTCTGCTGCACCTTGGCACAGACCAAGGAGGCTGTTCTTGTTCCTGTCGTAGCTGGCGCTCCATCTGCTGTGACTCCACATACAGTAACTTGTCCCATTTAACTCCTATCTGCACTTGACACAGTTTCAAAACTGTCTCTGTTGCATTTCTTTAGTGTTTGGAAAAGTTTGCTTTCCTTTTCTTTTTTAAGGAACTGCCTTGATCAACTCAACAGCTTCACCTAGAGTTCAAACCAAACAGTGCAATAACAGCAGGTTTCATGTACAGCCCATATTCTGGTATATTTTTAGAAGAAGTTTAATTGGGTCAATTAAAGCTGGATCACGGGCTGCTGTTGGCCGTAGTTTGTTCCCCCTGCATTAGACATGTGTAACACGTGCAGCTGAAGTGTGTGGAGTTCCAAGCCATCTGACTCCAGCTCCCATCAGTTCTGCTGCACATTACAGTCAACCTCTGGAGGCATGAGTCTCCTCCACTCTGTTATCACTACATCTGCAGCCCGTCTGGGTTTCTGATGGCAGGAAGACGAACAGATCATTTTATACATTGACAAAGCCAGTGTAAGACATAGTTAAAGCTGTAAAGCACCATGCAGCGATAGAGGCCATGTGAAGCACAGACGCCTACAGTCGTTGGTGCAGGAGAGGACTTGTTGCTAATCTTCACATCATTAGTCTTCAGGCCTGACTCCAACCTGAACCAGGCGCTAAACAGGAAGTGTCCAGGACTCAGCAGGTCTGTTTTTGTGTCCTTGCAGTTCCAGCTCCCTCCCTGAACTCCAGACTCCTCCGTCCTCCAGGGACACGTGTCCTTTTTACTCCAGTGAGAAGGTGACGGAGGACGGAGCAGCGCCAGGATTCTACACCTCCAACTCCCACCAGTACGAGGACACGGAGCTCTAGGTCCAGCGCTGCTTCTGGACATGTCCAGTTTACACATCATTCCATCCTGCTCTGCACAAGTCAGCTGCTGACTCCCGCTTCTTTGATAATGACAAAACTATAACGTCTTCAAGGAAGTGGAATCAATCTGTAATATCCTTATCCTGGATAAGAACACACTGTCTTTGTGTCTTGTATGTGTTTGTCTCTCTCTTTTGGAGTCACCATTTCAAATGGTGTGAACTTTGCGATCAGGAACAAATTGTTTTCTTGCCTATGCAAATCTTCACTTTGTGCACAGCAACTCTAACCTATTGCCACGAGTTTTGCCCTCACAGAAACCTCAAACAGTAGTCGCTTTACCACATTTGTTTTACCTTAAGCTCCTATTATTGCCAGCTGCAATTTACAAAGGTTTTCTACATATATCTAAATAATATGAATTATATATATATATAAATAATATAAATTTAATATGAATTATATATATATAATATACTATTTATTATCACTACATTGAGTGTGTCAAGTGTTTATACTGTCTTTGCATTCCTTTCAATATGAAAATGCCTGTGTATACATACAGTATGTATCTATCTATCTATCTATGTATCTATCTATATACTGTATATATATAGATGTGCGTGTATCTGTAGACATGCACACCTATATCTGTATTCTATCTAGTAAGAGTTTTTTAAAGTGCCTTTTACTTTGGTACTCATGAGGTTTGGCTCGTCTCTCCTCTGCCCCTCAGCCATCCAGCTGGACTGAAACCTCTGCTGCTGTCAAGCCTAAAGGAAACCAGGGAACCAGTGACACCACAACCTTAATGCTGCCCCACATACTGTACTGTCTGCTGTCCCTTAGCCCCCGCTGCAGTACACACTCTTACGCTACTGTAATCTGCTCTGTGGAAGGAAGAGCAAACCCTGTTTAACTGCTGGAATTCAGTTAAGACACTCGTGGCACCTATTTGAAATGTCAAACTAAATTAGAGTATAGGCCGGTGATTCAGACCCAGTCTGAACATACCACAGCCCATCACCTGCGTCCGGGGCTGGGTTGGACCATCCATGAAGACCCTGTCACTCCAGCCTGGCATAATAAATGAATCGTCCTGAGAGCTCAAGTCGTTTATGACAAGTCAAACTTTAGGCAGTTTGTTTAGCTACAGTAGAAAACCTTCACAAGTGAACCTGAACCATAAGGTGAAACCTTCACCGTCACTGGGAACTGTGGTCCAGTCAGTGGCTCTGCTGCCAGACTTGTACTGGAAGCGCACTGAGAGAAGCTGAGCCCTAGAAAGAAAGCACCTCATCTTTTACTTGGTGTTTCTGTGGAACTTGTGGACTAAGGTTCACTCAGCTGCATTTAGCACTACGACATCCGATCCATTATGCAGATGCACTTCCTGGTGCGACTGCGTCTCAAGATGCCTCGTTATTATTTTTAGCCATTTTGGTGCTGAGCAGTGGCCAGTGTTTGATGACATGCATGGGCTTCTCCTCAGTCTGTCTATCACTGCCTATGCTAACAGCCAAATGTGGTTGCTAAGAACCCGACCTTTTCTTATCCTCAACAAATCCCATGTTGCAAAACTGAATGTATCCAACGAACCAGTCCTACGTCACACGAAACCCGTACTGCTCTGTGCCATAGTGCATCTAGAACCCGTCACAGTCTCCCTCTGCCCCTGAGTCACAGCTGAAAACCCTCATTGAAGCACTTTGTCCTCCTTTTTGAGTGGTTTATGTTGGAAGCCATAAAGAAGTGGGCCTGTTTTATTGATTTGTGCCACAGAGAAGCATATTGCTGGGTTTTAATGTTCTAATGTTTAAAATTTAAAAGCCTGTTGATGCTGAGCAGTCAGAGACAGGACGCCTGATGTCTGTACATCTCCACACAAGCCGATGGAGGAGGGGAAAACGTAATGATCTGTCAGGATTCTTTATGATCTATCAGTCATCTAAACGGTGGCGCAAAACAAAGGCTTCTATAGAAATAGGACTAATTATTGTGTTTCTAATGACATCTGTTGTTGTCACAAGCTGAGCAGCCGCAGGTTGAGTAGTTAAACAGTCATTAAGAACGTATGAACAAGTGTTTCCATCCACTCTGCTTCAAATATGCAATAACTGTTGGAAAGCTGTGGGTCCGGCCCGACCCAGCTTTAGCTGAGTGTCGGTTCTGGGCTCCACCTTCAAAGCAGCTGATTGTAAATGTCCACACGCTTTACCTCCGCACCGGTTACAAAGTGCTTACTGTCAGACTCAAGTGCTAAGAGGCGAGTCACTGAGTGAACGGTGTCACAGGAGGCTTGTTTACGCGAGAGAGAGATGGATGCCTGGACTGTCTGTCTGCTGATTCTTCATGTTTCCACTTTAATACACCAAATAAAGGAGGTTTTGACCAGCTCGCGTCGGCTGTGATCACTGACGAGCACCGTCTTCAGCTGCGTGACCTTTCACTGAACGCGTCTGGAGACCCTTCTTTTGTTCAAGCGTTTCAGAGGCAGTTGGTGCCGCTCTCATCCAATCGAAGCTTGAAAGATTGGAAGCTAGTGTGTGTGTGTGTGTGTGTGTGTGTGTGTGTGCGTGCATCCAGTAGGTAAACTCCCTCCCAGGCTGGATGTGACGGCTCAGTGTTGGGGGTTCAGACACTTGATGTAGTGGTGGTGACACAAATGAGGACGACGGACGCATGCAGACGCCTCCAGAGGGGCTTCACAGGAACACGTCGTGATGGTGTTTGTGTGCGTGCATGTGTGTGTGTCTGTCTGTGTCTGTGTGTGTATGTATGTGTCTGTGTGCATGCTGTGGAGTTCTGATTTGTACCATGCAGCTATTGCACCCGACTCAGTTTATTCTCCTTTAGTTTCATGTCTTTGAGCGGTTTCCAAGTAAATTCCATCATTTCATTCATTTAGCAGTTCCCATAAGTTCCATGCGACGGTAGCTCTCATACCGTTTCCTTTCCCACGGTGAGTCTCAGTTACCGTAAAGACCGCATGAATCCCGCACGTACACTTGTGACGCTGGTTCTCAGGCATCCAGACGAGCCTTCAGCCACTGCAGTGGCGCTGATTTGGACCCTGGATCACCGCTTCTGTCCGGCTGCGGCGGACGGTGGACACGTGCCGGGCAACATCTGGCCAGTGGTTTTGCTGGGATTGTGACAGGGCCCAGCAGAACGCTGGTGCTGCTGGCCTGTTCGTTCGTCTCCGGGTTTGGACTTTTTTTAGCTCCCTCCGTCCCTCCCCCGCCAGACCTCACGTCCCGCTTGTCAAGTATGTGAACGCGATCCGCGGCCTGCGTCTTATTTCGGGCTGGTCTCCGGCGAGGCTCGGTTCCGCCCTCCATGTCGCTCCCGGTGGTGCTGCCGGGCTCCTGCTGCGCCGTCATCGGGACCTCGCACCTCGCGGATCCCACGCACCGACGCCGAGCGCGCGGCCCGCCCGCGCCCCGGGCCGCGGGCGGCGTCCGGCGGCTGCCGCCGCGGCGGCCGCTGCTGTGGCTGGGCTTGTTGCAGCTGCTGCTCGGCGGCTCCATCGTGGCGCTGTCCTTCGAGGCGCTGTCCCTCAGCAGCCTGGCCTCCGTCAGGAACGCGTGTCCCTTCTGGGCAGGCTGCTCGGTAAGTGTCACATTAATGTCAGTTACCGAGCCACGTATCATCAGAGCTATTTTCTCACTTCTGCTGGAACGTCCAGTCTTCCTTGCCTGTCATGCGCTCTTCCATTAAATGACCAGGTCACTCAGCTTATGATCACATCATTGGTTCACACCTGTCACAGCATCTACTGACGCCATCCTCAGTCCAGACCTGCAGCGTTCTCCTCCGGTTCTGCTGGGCCTGTGCTGGTTCTAATCTGCCACAGTCACGACCCACACAGGGCTTATTCATTGCATTCCTATCATTTTGCTTGTGTCAAGCTGTCAAAGCTGCAGTGTGAGCTTGTTGCAAAGGCAGTTACACCACAACGATTGTTCACAGGAAACACGATGTCTGTGAAATGGACAGAGAAGAAACAAAGACGCTACTCAGTTACTGGTCCAGTCCAAGCGCTGCTGAACCACCTTATTTTATCAAACTTCATTTCACTGCCTCAAACCTGCTTTGTGTGTTTGCAGGTGGTTCTGTTGGGAGCCGTAGGCCTCACAGCATTGAGACGACCCATGCCCGTGTTGGTGAGAGATGTGCCTTCATTTCTTCTGCTGCACTTGTTCTCTGGCACGTGATCAAGCAAATCAGACCTAAATGAAAAAAAGCATATGTAAACACATTCTCCCTCAGGGTGGGTTCCCTCAAACCCGGGTTGTGTTAGGAAGTCAGTCAGAACGTAGCACAGCTCCTGTTTCCTGATGTCATGAGATGCCACCAATTCACAACAAGTCACGTTACAAGAAAAAGGAATTACAAAAAACAAACGTACAAACAAACAATATAACACACACACACACACACACACAGGATGCAGGATGACTGGAACACGGTAGGCTGATCTGGTAGAGAAGTGGCTGGAGCAGAGGAACGACAAGAAGACCATCCATGCGTCAGTGCCTCCAGCAGATGTGGGTTGTTGACCCTCAAAGAAAGCTAAAAGTTGAGGAGGAAGAAGGTGGACCGTAAGTCTACTGACAAACCATTACCGTTCATGACTCTGAACCAGGCCCCAGCATCCAGCCCTGAGCCTGATGGACCACTCAATACAGCGGGCCTGGGGGTGCGTAACCAGCTCAGGGCTCCTCGCCAGACACGACACCTCCACCTCTGGAGCCTGTGAGACTGGGCCTCGAGTCCGAGCAGGCGATAAACAATGTGTTTTAAGGAGCATCCACGCACGACGTTGAGATGTAATTTCACGTATATAGGAAATATGTAATGGAGTAGAGAGAGAATCTGGATATGAGAGCACGACTCATTCTTTTATCCTGTCTGCATCAGTCAGACATGAACACAGGCCTCATATGCGTGAACTGAAATGATCTGTCTGATCTAATCTCATGTCGGTGTTGGACCCACACTACATTTCAAGTTCTAGTTGTCCAGTTTACCTTTGTTTGATCACTCCATATTTTATCGAAGTTTGCTCCATCCAACCATAATAATCCACCCTCCCTTCCTTCTTCCATTCCACCCCTGCACCCCATCCCTCCATCTCCAGGTCAATGTGTTTTTCCTGCTGTCTGTGGTGTGTGTGCTCCTTAATGTGGCTGGAATCCTGCTGTGCAGCCAAGGCGCCCAGCTGGTGTCCAGTATGGACATCTGCCAAGCGGTGAGGCTGCTACCTGTGTTCTCTGGGCTTCAAATCTACGGGAACGACACCTGGCGAGTGTCATGCATGTTAAGCCATTTTATAACTGACTAGAAAAGCAATCAGTTTATGGTGGTTAGCAGAGATTTTCACTAAAATAAATCATCTGTATTTTATGATGTTTGAAAGTAGTTCATGAGAAACAGCTCAGATTACTTTATGGTGTATTTCATCCTTTTTCAGTAACACAATATTGTAAATTATTGTGAAAGTTAAATTGATTATGGTTGAGGATGAGCTGACTGAGATCAGCTAATGGTGTCGTTGTTGCTAATGTTACAAACAAGCACAATTAATGACCAGGTAAGCTACTGTATGACAATAATAAGAAGACTGGTCACAACGTTAAATAATACCAGGGTGAGTGTTATTCTACTTCTGTGTGTCGGAAGGAACAAATGCCTTCAGAACAGAGGGAAATAACCACAGGTCAAATGAGGAAAGGATACGACTTTACAACAGAAGTGTTTTCCTGAAATAGTTAAGGGCGATGCCAGGGGGACGCGTGTGACCCAGGGAACATGCTTTTTTGCTGCAGGTAGTTTTTAAAGAGAGCATCATCTCACCATGAGATGACACACGTCCTAACAGTTTGTGTTGTTGATGTCCAGTCAGTTCGCTTGTTGATGCGACTGTAGATCTTTGTTGGTGATCAGCTGATCGAAGCATCCTCCATCGCCAACGGTCAAGAGCTGCTCTCTCTCAGCCGTGAGCACAACAAGATGTACATGTTTTGAGCCCTTCTGAACAGACAGGGGTAGATGTTGGCTGATGAAGCACACTGCTGAAGTAATTAATCAAAAAAAAAAATATCAAGGCCAAAAAAGTGAGGAGAAGTAGGGACTGAAGGATCGTCTGCAGGTCTGCTTCCTAATCATGGGGAGCTTTCTGCATCCCCCCAGCAGCCCCCCTGAACTGTTGAGGCAAAATCGTCTCAGTTGCCCTCAGGATGCACACAATCAGAGCTCCGGCATGTGGTCTCACACCGAGGACACGCTTGCATGGTGCTCAACAAAAAGGACAAGGACCTAAATCTGGTCCTTAAACTAAAAACTGAATTTGATTATGTTCTTTTTGTACATACAGTGCTGTCACCTGACTGAGTCAGTGATTAGTGAAACTGAAAGCTGCAAAAAGACAACAAGTGGAAAAAGAAAATGTAAAATCATTGTGAGCAGCTCCCAGGAACAACAAGGGCTGTGAAGAGTCAGACCTGAGTAAGGACGAGGGTTTTTCTCCTGCTACTGACACAGACACATCGGACTACAACTCGTCACAGTCACAGTCAAGTGTGGAACGTGTTAAACTGTTTTTACTGAGAACAAAGTACATGAAGCGTCAGAAAGTTGAGGACTATTTTTTTACACCATGGAGATGGTGGTGGATTTCCGCAGACGGCAGCCTGCTGTCTTCACACCGATGCACATCCAGGGAATGGACATTGAGAGAGTGGACTCTTATAAATACATGGGTGTTTATCTGAACAATAAACTGGACTGGCCTGGAACAACGTAATGGACAGAGCAGCTCGATCCACAGCAAGAGACATCCTGGAGGAGCCTGGTGACATCAGGAGGAGGCTGTGGAGTTCTTCAGGAACTGTTATCACAGTGAGTGTGCTGAGGACGAGGAGGGTTGCACTCCTTTTGTGGGGATCTTCCTCAGGTGCCTGAGGAGGTCAACAATGCCCTGGACATGAGCATTTCTCTGCAGGAGCTGTCTACGGCCTCTCAGAGTATGAAAGAAGGGAGCGCTCCAGGCTGGAGTTCTACCAAACGTTCTGGTGTGACCTGGTGTGATATTCTCTTTGTTGTCGATGAGAGTGTGACAGAGAACTCCCTGCCTCTCAGCTGCAGACAGTCCGACCTGATGTTACTATGAAGAAGGGAGACCTTTAGGAAATCAACAACTGGCGCCCTGTGTCACTGCTGTGTATGGACTATAAGATGCTGTCCAAGGCTCTGGTCAACACGCACCCTGTCTGTTGAACCTTATGTAAAATCTGGTCCTCTTTATCAGCCTATGCAGATGATGTTGTTGTTCTTGTCAGAACACAACAAATGTAAAACATTTTAATGAAGTATCCTCACCCAAAGTGAGGTGGAGCAAACGTGAGGCCGTCGCAGTTGGAAGCTTCCTGGGGGCCTCCTCTGGAAGACTGAGGGAGGTGTTCCTCCTGGCAGTGAGGAGCACATCGTGAAGAACTAGGGTGGGGTTGTAGAGAAGGTGGAGGGAAGAAGTGGAGATGGTTTTTGCCACCGACATCCTACAGGGGGAGGACCCTCATCATAAACAATGTGGTGGCCAGTGGGCTCTGGCATCACCTGGCCTGGAGCCGCCTCCTGACCCCCTGAAGTTGCTCCAGTTCAAAGTGGTAAATTTCTTCTGGGACCGACTTCACTGGCTGCCCCGTGTTTTGTTACTGCCTAAGGATCAAGGAGGCCAGGGCTTAATTCACCTGTGTACCAGGGTCTCACTCTTCAGACTACACTTCACCCAGAGGTTCCTATGTGGCCCAGATCTAGTCTGGAGATTTGTGCCCTCTGCCATTTTAAAAAGGGCTGAACATCTTAACCTGGACAGTTTTTAAAACCACAGTTTTACCTGCTTTTTATCCAAGTAGTTTCAGGACCTGAGTACTCGGCTCGAGACAGTTTCTCTCCACTGGCTGCTGGTGGAGCCACTGGTTCACAAGGCTCAGCTGGAGGTTCAGGACAGTTCCATTCCTGGACTGACTCACTCTCTGGTTGCTGCTGGTCTAACGTTGTGGCACCTTGTGGATATAGCTGGTCCTGGATGTACAGGCTGTGACCTGCACCTTGGGCTTCAGATCAGAGTTCTTAGGAAGTTCCTGAAACTGCTGTTGAGGAAATTGACTGCTGATGCTGCAGGATTAATATAGTGGTGCTGAGAGTCCGAATGAGGGGGTATTCTTTTCCTTGGCTTTTAGAGACCCTGACAACAAGTTTGACTTGTACACACTGACTGGGAAAAGTTGGTATAGCTGCTGTGTCAAGGTGCTGAACATGAGCAACATGACCAGCTGAGCAGGGTGGTGGACCTGGTCTGGAGAAGGAGACCTGACTCAGTGGGCAGGGTCCTCGACAAGCCACCCCTGAATAAAAGGACTAAGGACCTGAAGTGGAGGATTCTGCATAGAGCCGTGAAGTCCTTCATTGTGAAGATCAACACAGGTGGTCCCAGCACATGTGCACACTGTAGTGAGGCAGAAAGGGTGTTCCACTGTTTTATGGCTTGTACACGACTGACTGTGCTTTTTAACTTATCTGGTGCTTTTAATGGTTTTAATGAACCGTGGAGTGTTTTTATCTTTGGTGCTGGCTACAGCGGAACAGACTCTGCTTCTCTAAGTGGCAGCTTCTTGACTGTCCAGGCCAAATTGCCATTTACGAGACCAGAGAGGTGAAGGACTCGGGTGGTTTCTGTGTTCCGGGTCTTGGACAGGGCCAGAGTGTGGGTGGATTTTACCTCCAATAACCTGCTTCGTTTTGTACATCAATGGTGCTACCAGGACGTCACCTTTTCCTTAAAGCAGATGATGTCCTACCTATTTATTTGTCATCGTAGTTTTTGACAAATATAGTTTGTTGAAAAATGAACTCTCTGTCTCTTTCTCTCAGAGTGAGGAGGGAGATGTATGTTACTGCTGCCGCATGTCCCGCGCCTCCAGATGTGCTACTAAGATCAAGCTGCTGAAGCTCCACCCTGGAAACTCCTGCAGCTCCACGAGGGTCCAGCTCAAGGTTTGCACCTCAGCCCATCAGTGATCACCTGGTGCAGAACTGTGCATATAAAAGAAAGGCGCAGATTGACGAGAACAGAGAACAAGCGTCTATTAGGAACAAGAGTCCCATGGACTCTACTGTAACTCTTGTTTTTCCTTCCTGCAGAATGTGTTGTTTGTGCTGTGTGCTCTGAACGCTCTGACCTTAGCGGTGTGCTTTATGGCAGCTGCCCTCAGATATCTGCACATCTTCTACACAGAGACTCCTTCTTCCTCTCCCTGTATGGTATGATCACACACACAGAAATGTATGACAGGAGCATTTCTTAATATCAAAAACAACTGTGTCCAGGTCAGTGTAATCAGCGTTCCACACGGGAATCACTACTGAAGGACCTCAATGTGAGATGGAAGGAAAGATGATGGAATGCAGGATTATTAAGGCTCATTATACTGTATATATTAAGTCCCATCAGCTGACATTCATCACACTGACATACAGTCCAACCAGGTCCAGAGTATCTGAGCTCATCTGTGACTGCCTGGTGTAACTTCCGGTCCAACACTTCACAGCGCCACAACCTGGGAACATGTTACTTTGCTAGAGGTCAAACCTCCAATAGTTTTGCACACACGCAAATTCACACAGCAAACAGGAAGTCACCATCAGCTGGCCTCGCCTACTGTGCCACAGCCTGGGGTCCTGTAAGGAGCCAAGCGTGACCCAACCTGTGTTTATGTGGTGAAGCCAGAAAAAGTAGAAATGGGCAGAGACATTTTTCTTTTGCAGTCCAAATTAAACTCCCAATCGGATCATTCAGATCAATCAAAAAGAAACAGAAGAAAACACTAACCCTGATGACTGATTCCTGATTCCAGCTGATGATTGATTCCTACGCTCACATTGACATCAGTCTCATAACATCATGTGCTATAACGGTTTAGAGACGTAGATTTTAGCTGAACTGTTGTTGGACTCAAAGGCCTGAAGCCTTTGGGCCTAAGCCCTCAGCTGGCAGACATCCACTGTTTGCTATGAGATGTGGTGTGTGCTTTGTGACAGGACGAGCCCAGGACCCCGGCTGAGGAGCGGGAGGAGCCTGCTCAGATCCCAGATCCAGAGGAGTTTGTGGCTCCTGCGCCTCCTCCTTCCTACTTCTCCACCTTCTCCTCATCCACGCCTCGCTTCGCTTACCAGTAATCAACCTGTGTTTGCTTCTATTAAGACTTGTTGATCTTCTCATTTTTCTTATGCTGGTTGTGATTACTTTAAGTTTTGACAGCGGCTTCGGACGTTATCACGCCGTTCAATGGTCATTATCAGTGGTTATCAGCCCATACCCATATCAGGCTCGGATGATTCAACCAGCAGAGTCAGTAGCGGCGCTGTTGAGCGGTTGTTGTTCAGATTGGAGGATCGAAGTTTTTGATTTTGATTTATTAGCGAGCATAACTTAGCAAGTAGCTAGCTGTATTGTGTTAGCTAACTGTAACCTCAACCCCCCACCCGTTATCCAGCCCTAACCCTAACCACAATAACGTCCGAAGCTGCTAAATGTAGCAATTTAGCTAGCTGTTAGCTGTTAGCTGTTAGCTGTTAGCGAGTAGGCAGAGCAGGCACCTACTGGCCCATACGAATGCGCTGATAAGTTCTGATCAGCCCATTCGTTATGGCTGATAACATCCGAAGCGGGTGGTTGTGATGTGATGCTGTGTCTTTGCAGAATGTTCTACAGGCCTGGAACCAAAGGGGCAGAGGTGTGTCCGCTGGACCCTCCTCCTCCCTACGAAGCTGTCACACAGGTACAGAGAACACAGATGAGGTGGAAATCAGGCCTGTCACAGTACTTCAGTAGCTCCCATCACTAGTCTCTGCAGACAGGTTCAAAGTGTGCAACGAAGCTGGACGAGCCTGACACGGTCCAGTACTGCTCATTAGACACAGACTGGGCTTCTCATGGAGAACAGAGCAGGCTGTTACAGATGCTCTGCATCACTGGCATAAGTTTGTCAAGAACCAATATACTGTATTGTGTTAGGCCTAGTTGCAGTGAGCGTGTCTGTATTTGTGTAGTAGCAGCTTTAAGTCAGGGCACCTCCAGCATTAAATGACCAAACCGCTCTGTGATGATTTGCACTCATTGCAGGAGGCTGAGTTCACTGTGGGCCCAACCGCGACTTCTTCAGGAGCCTCTGTTCCAGGTGAGACCGTCTAAAAGGCCCGACTTTGGTCCAGGTTGGTGTGATCCACAGAACTGTAGTGAGCTCACAGCTGTCGTCTACAGCGGCTACTGGGCTGCAGCTACAGTGGGAAGTAGAGGTACAGTCCCTGGTGGAACATTAACGACGGGTCCTCTTCACTAACGAGGCCGGTGAGCTACAGGAGCTTTAGTGAAGCCATCAGCATGTGTGGGACACTTACACACACATACATGTGTATGTTTGTCATTCTGTGCTGTTGCCAGGTCCCGTACGAGCCAAGCATCAGCCCTCGGTGCCCACAGTAGAGCAGCAGCTCATACAGTGCTCAGTGTAGAGCATCAGTCTGACCATTATCTCCCCCAGGGCATCGCTCCTAACCATGTGAAATCACGTGTCAACACTAAAGTTCAGGGCTTTCAAAATTAAAGCAGCCTTTTAATTTTGAAAGCAGCACAGAAATACACTGACTGGTTTTAAAGTTGTTATTCCAAAATGTCTTGAATAAATGTATCCACTATTTAAACGCATCCCAATCAATCAAATATGCAAATACTGTAAATTACACATTTATTCAAATATTGTGAATCATGACCTAGTCTCAATCACCCGTGGCGTCAGATGTGAGCTGATGTGAACAACACAGATTCTTGGGTTTAAACTCAAACAAATGGTGATAAAGGGCTAAAACACACTGTAATGACTATATCTGATCGCGTCCCTGCATGCTGTCACCAGGAAACGTTCAGACCAAGCTGCAGCCTCCCCCTCCTCCCCCTCCTCCTCCTCAGCAGCTCACACCAATACTAAATTGTGGCCGGCGAGTGGGGAGCTGCCGCTCCAGCAGCGACCCGGTGCTGATGGACCTCACGGCTAAAGGTGAGTTTGAGAGTTAACTGTTGTTAAGTCAGACCCATAATTCAGTTTGAACCGAGTTTACGTATATTCCACCAATTCATTAATGCATCACAATAAACCTGACAAGAAAAACGCATAAAGGCAATGTGTGAATGGTTCGACATTAAGTTCTGTTATCAACTGGTTTTTAGACACTGATGAACCATCATTAGTTTTGATACCTTAAATGATTCATTAGAGTTTTACCAGTTAACAGGCGGTTTGAGACCCTGACCTGTCCTCCTCCCTCTGATGTAGTGTGGAGCAGCTGTGGTGCTCCCCACGCTTCGCCTCCTCAAACCACAGACTCTTCCACCCAGACCTCCCAGTCCACGCTGACTGCCCAGAACCAGACCCAGGCCCAGGCCCAGAACCAGGCCCAGGGTGGGGTCACACTCAGACGAGGCAGCAGGACGCCGCGCCGGCCCCGGCCCTCGTCCATGGTGGACTACCAGAGCTACAGACACACACAGCAACTGGTTAGAAGGATCCTGGAGCAGCCGGCCGCTCAGGGCCTGGCCCCTGAGGTCCAGGAGCTGGTGGACAGCATACGAAGCGTCCTTCAGTCAGACCAGGAGCACATGGATGAGGCTGTGTGCTGCGCCAGTTACATAGAACAGGTAGGAGCTTACGCCTCAACAGGTCTGAAAGCATCCAGTGCACTCAGGGCGTGTGATTTCTGCCTTCTTTCAGGTGTTCACCGAGTCACCGATGGGTCCCGTTCATCCCGATTCCCAGCAGCAGCCAGGACACAGAGCTTTGCATACGTTCCCTGGGCTCCTGAGGAGAAGACCTGTCCTGCTGCATCTGAGGAGCTGTGGGGACCTTAGCTCGTTCACCTGTTCCTCACCCGAGGTTCTGGAACGTGGTGGAAATCGTAGGGCTGGGTCAAGGGCAGGTTCCCACTGGGATCAGACCGCCCGCCCCCACAGCCTGATTGGAGTCTTCAAAGAGACGATACTGTAAAGAAGCACAGCTGGAGTCTGAACCATCATGGGTTGAAGGGTCTGTGTGTATGATGTGTGTGAATACAAAAAGCCACAAACATTGTTTTCTAGGCTCAAATCTGACATTTGAGACGCTTGCATTCGTTCATGTGACCTTTAATGTCAGTATTTAATGGTCCCATGAGGAACCATGTGTACCACTGTACTAACGAGCTTTGTTTATAGAACATTTATACAACTTGTATGTTAAACTACATGCTTGTCTGTGTGTTGTTTCGTAGAACAGTTCTGCCTTAGGACACCTCCCCTTTGTCGGGGCCTCACTGCTGAGCTACAGGGATCCACAGTTGACTGTACTAATCAGCTCACCACTGAGTCTTAGAAAACTCTCCCAGATGCTGTCATGTTGGTGAGAACAGCTTGAACACAACCTAATGAGCGTGGGATTTCCTGGTTCCTTTCTGCAGAAAATCGCACAAACTGACAGAAGTAAAACCACGTAGAACAAATATTCACTCAGCTTCAATCACTTTATCCTCATATTCTGAAACTTGTCCCAGCTGTTGTTTAAGCAAGAGGCCAACGACGTGTCTAGATTAAAGTCTGGATCAGTAACTGGACAGGGCCTGACCCAACTGAGATGAAGGATGTGGTCTCCTGCATGTGCAGCGGTGCAGAAGCAATGAATGTTTCAGTTGAGATCACAACTGAACTTCATTTGTTCAGATTGTGTTTCTTTCTTTATTATTAGGGTTTAATTCAGTGACCACGGAGCCTCCCTGTCATACATCACACAGACAGCTGGGAGCACAAACAGTCCAGTAGGAACTCCCTCAAACAGAATGAGCCTCCAGCAGGACAGGGCTGCATCTGCCCAGATGTGGGATTCGCCCACCAGCCGACGAAATCCGAGCTTCGCACATCTGGACCTCTGGACTGACGCTGAGGTTATTTTCTCCTCCTCAAACCTTCAACCTCCTCTCCTCTCAGTCACACTGCGACGTGGAAGCAGATCAGCAGACAGGCGCCTTCACAAAGCACGTCTCAGCCTCCGTTAAGTCATTTATTGTCGTAAATACTGTTACAAACATTCTGGCTCTGGTACATGAATGCAGCTGCTAGAACATCACAGAAAACAGCAAACCAAGTCCACATTCTGCTGCTCAGCACAAATGCCATCTGTCTCGTGTGTTTCCAGACACATGGTCACGTTGGAGTTACATTCAAAATGAGTGCACTTATAAATACTTGTGAGCCGAGCAGCCGTCTGCGTCTCTGCAGGAAAACATCACAACCCTTAATGATCTTGTGCTCTAACTATATGTACATGAATGTCATTGTAGACGGTTCTTACATTCCAGCCCCATCGCTTTCTACTGACAACATAACCATTAGAATATATACCTTTACATAGTTTACTATATAGTCTGTCTATATGTTTATATATCCAGCTGCTTTGTGTTACACACTTGTAATCACACGCCACGCACACACTAGAAGCGAGAATGGAACATTATAAAAGTCCTAGTTCAGTGTAACGTGGTAAAGGTCCAGTAGCAGTAATAAGGCCAAGATGAAGTCCACCGGTGAGAACAAGCAGCGCGGAGGCCGACAGAGACAGCACAGCCAGCGGTTACAGCCGTCAGAGGCAGGAGAGAAGCTGCTCGAAGCTGCTCGAAGCGCACGTGGAGCGCACGTGGAGCGCACGTGGAGCGCTTCGAACGGAAGCTGGGCAGAAGTGACTGCTGCAGCGCAGTGAGACGAGCCCCGTGCTCCTCCACCGTCAGCAGCTGATGAGCCTGGTCCAAAAGGCCCCACAGCAGCAGGACAGCGCACCTCACTGGTTACTGGGGCGATGGCGCTCGTCCCCTGAACGTTGATTTGGAGCCAACGAAGAAAAGAGCTTCATGAATGTCTGTCTGTGGAGAAACTCTGAATGAATGAGACCTCAATACACGATACCTGAGTGGAACCTGAGCCACAAAACCATCAAACCGCTAAACGTGGACTGAATCTGACGAGACAGAAACGAGGAGCTTCAGTGAACGTGTGTGTAATAGAAAGGAAACCATGTGTGTGTTACACATTCACCTTAATCCTCATCATCTAGTTCTCATTCATGATAAACGTGTTAACGTCCTGATCAGTCGACAGAACTAAGCTACCATCAATGACATCAAATTAAAATCATACTAAGGCGTTGAGGTCAATGAGTGATGCTACATTTCTCATGACGTCTTTGTTAAATGATCGGCAGCAGCTTGTGAGTGTGGACTTTTCATGACATCCAGCTGTGTCTCTGCTTTCTGCTCCTGTCGGGCTTTGGTTCACGTTTGACTCGTCCTAGCTCCCATTTAACAGGGTTCAGCGCTCTGTTTGACTCACTCACACTGTCTAGTGCTGCGTTGAAGCTACATTTAGTGGAGCTACGGTCAGCGCCGCTAATTCCAAGACTAAAAATGCAGCACATCCCAGGCTTTAACGCGAAACGTGCAGAAATATCGGCTTTTGTGGACAATAACTTAAATAAGAGACAAGCAGAAGCCCAAGTCTTTGCCAGGTTCTGTTTGTTGACTGTGAGTAGAGCTGGAAACATAAGCTACAGCATCAGCAGCAGCAGCAACACTGCAGCTCAGACGCGGGGGTGCGGAGGTGGTGCTCAGGTAGAATTCACACGGCGTCTGTGTTTGTGCAAAACTAATAGTAAACCAGCAGCTCCTTCTTTTGTGACAGGACGATTACAATGGGAGGAAGGAACACAGGAAACAACCACGGTGCAGCAGGAAGTGTGAGGGGACGGTTCTGCCAGTAAAATAGCAGCTCGGCAGCACAGTAGAGTCAGAGCGTGACAGGCAGCTGCCATCAGCATCAGGCCACCATCCGTCCACACGCTGCAGTCACGTGGTGAGCTTGAAAGCATCAGAAGCAGAGAAGCGCGAAGGACAGTTTCCCAATTACTAGACAAGTGTAAACATTCTGTCACCAACTGTGCCAGTAGGTAAGAAAAGGGATCATTGAGTGAATGTTGTCAGTAGTGGAAGCATTCAGCCAATGGCGCTGATGAGGAGCTTTAAAGGGCGTGAGGGCGTGGGCGCCTTGCTAAATGTAAACGGGCTGCTCCTGGGCAGTCAGCAGCCGGTACATGGCCGCTGGCATCGTCTTCATGTGGATCTGAAAGCATCATAGGAGAGCAAGGCTTTAGACAGTGAGGAAGCCTGCAGAAGAAACCACTAGAACTGTGACAGAGCTCAGAATGAGCCACTCTTCATGTTGATGACCTTTAAATCCAAACTACTGCTACAAAAACAGTGCATATAATAGTGTTGATCTCAGACACCAGTCTTGTGTTGGTGGTAAAGCGCTGACTCTGGAGGTCAGGAGGTCATTTTAAGACCGTGTAGAGAAACTGGATTCTCCTGCTCAGCTGGAAGGGAACAAACAGGAAGTCACCTCTCCCACAGCGTTGGACAGGATGTGGACGATCTTCTCGTGGGGCGTGGCCACCACACTCTGGCTGTTGATCTCGATGATGCGATGGCCCACCCGGACCCCGCCGCGCTCAGCGATGCCCCCGCGCATGAGGCTGCAGATCTGTTGAAGGGACGGACCACATGGTTCACATCACAAAGCGAGCGCTTAGTGATGTGAGAGGTGCAACTCACGATGCCGTTCTGGACACTGAAGCCCAGCTGGTAGCGGAGGTCTGGTCGTCTGATGAGCACCGTGGTCACCGGGGGGCATCGGACAATGTTCAGCTTGATCCGAGACTGGTTCTTCAGACCCTGCACAACCGGAGCATGTGGAGTGTGAAACCTCTTGCATTGTGGCTGCTGTGCGTCGCCTGTAGCTACCGTCATTGTCAAACCAATCAAGTAAATATGAAAAGCAATCAAACAGCACTTAGCAGCTGTCGCGCCGCGCCTGCAGGTTCACACCTTTATGATGCTCTGGCAGGTGGACAGCGGCAGACCCACCAGGCTGGTCCCATTGATGGACATGATCTGGTCTCCTATGTTGAGTCGTCCCGACCTCTCAGCCGGTCCAGCATGCATCATGTTGGCGATGATCACTGTGGGCAGGATGGAGCCCCAGCCACTCTCCACAATGACCACACCCAGAATCTCCCCCTTACCTTTGTCCACCAACACCTGAAGGCACAGCAGAGCAAGACCCAAATCAGTCCAATGCACTTTCCTGAGTTCCTCCAGACGACAAGAAGCTCGAGAAGAAGCTGCTCTACTTACGTCTTTGCAGTTCTCAGACTTTGAGAAGTGGATGAGGTCGTCATTGTACATGTCCTGAGTATTGAGTAGGTCACTGTACTCCTTCTGACTCAGGTCCTCGGGGTTGATGCCGTTGGCCCGTAGGAACTCCTGGTAGGCCACGCTGAAGGCCTGCCCGATGGACTGGGCAATTAACTGAGCCTGGAAGACATGGGGTTAAAGAACCGGATAAGGACCGACCTGCATGTTGATCCCTTTGAAGCCACGTTATGTCGTTGGACTCACATCCTCAGACTCAAACACATGACATATCATCTTGTACTGCCGCTTGCTGTCCTGTCCGGGGTCTGAGGCCTCCACATTCTCCTGAGAGTCGGGTCGAGGCATCCTGCGCCGGGCCATCAGAACCACAATGTTGCCGATGTCAGCGATGTAGGAGATGGTGCGCAGAGGGTGGTCCATCATGATCTCCTGGAAGTCAGATCCACAACAAACGATGTCAAACAACGCACACATGCACAGGCGGGATGCTGCTCAACCACAGCATCACCTAAACATGGTCCAGTCAGAAAAAACACAGGGCCATAATGTTAAACCAACAAGTCATTCCTCCTGAATGTGCCCGTCCTGTTTGTTTTATTGAAGCTATCAATAAAACTCAGAGTAAACTCTTCAAACTCAAAGTAACTCAGAGAACGGTTTGACTGTTTAATTGTGATTCAGCCTCGTCACCACCAGGGGGCGCTTGTGTTAGTCATGTACTGCTACTTCCTGTTTTGTTCCTTGTTTGTAAATCAGTTGATTATTTGTGTGTGTGTGTGTGTGTGTGTGTGTGTGTGTGTGTGTGTGTGTGTGTGTGTGTGTGTGTGTGTGTGTGTGTGTGTGTGTGTGTGTGTGCGTGCGTGCGTGCGTGCGTGCGTGCGTGCGTGCGTGCGTGCGTGCGTGCGTGCGTGCGTGCGTGCGTGCGTGTGTGCGTGCGTGTTGCTCTATCCTGAAACCCTCCAGTTGACCAGTTAGGAGACAGAAAAGATTTCTGTCTGACTCAGTTGAAAATAAACACAGTGTCTCTCAGGCTAAAAAGTAATAAAATGTGTTTGTCCATTTACTGTCTTCACTGCATCAGTTGTTCTAGTATCTAATCACACCTTCATGAACTCCTTACTTTAAATGAATACCAACCAGAACCATCAGACGCCCGCAGTGTGCTGTGTGACGGTGCTGCTGTACCTGAGAGTCAGCGTTGAGCACTTTGATTCTCTGTGTGGAGATGAAGAGGTCCACCTCCGTCATGGGCTGAGGCTCCGCCTCAGGGGCCTGCGCACACAGACGCACACACACAGACACACACAGACACATACACGCACACATACACGCACGCACACACACAGGCACGCACGCACGCACACACACACACACACGCACAAACACACACACACACACACACACACACACACACACACACACACACACACACACACACACAGATGTGTCAGTACTGATGTAAACACAGAGAAATGTTCATTCCACAGCGTTAGTCTTTCATTATTTCACTGACCATTTCCCAAATACTGCCGCTTTCTGTTTCTTTTTAACATTTATTGAGCTATGAACACAGTGATCAGCACAGTATGAGCAAATAATTAGTGTTGACTTTGTCTTTGACTTTCACAGCACATTCAAAGAGTGAATGGCAGCTGATGAGGAAGGAAACGTCACAGACACAGTCTGCTTTGTAAAATGGTCGATGCACATGTCACAGCAGTGTAATGAGCCTTCTGAGTCCTGCTGCAGTTCACATCCAGTCAGACGTTGTCTATACGTTCAAATAAATAATAAATAAATGTACGTAGCATCGGTTAAGAATGCTACAGAAAACTAAACCAAATGTTTCACACGATCAACAAATGTTGACAGTAATTAACTTCTGATTTGTAGCTGTCGTCATCACAGATTCAGTCCTTGCATCTGTTCATTCACCGTTACACGTACAGGTTTGAGGGACTAATATCAGACCGACTCTATTACAGTATTAGTTACTAATATTATAAGACATAGTGTGACGACTCAGACTTTGGTGATCAGCAGCATGTGAAGCAATTTAAGCTTCAGGTTTTTAATTTAAAAAAGCTTTACAGTAGATCATAAAAACACCAAAGCCTCAACAAATAAAAAGATCAATTTGAATAATCTAATGTAAAATGGCCCTTATGTGTAAGAAGCACAGTATTTATGAAGCGTGCACGTGCTGTGTGAAAAGGCTGAAGCAGACAGTTTCAGCATGATTCAGTGTTTCAGTAGCAAAAAGCTGAGCAGCCACAGCAGCTGTTTCCAACCTTCAGCAGAAGCTGATGCTGGATTCAGAACATGCCAACACGTCATCACAGTGACGGACACACAGACAGACACAGAGCCAGCAGGCGTGCACATGTAGGTACCTTCTTCCTGTTCTGGGCCACTTTCTGGGCCGTCTGCAGACATGGAAAAGAGCAGACAGGACAGTGATGGGTTAGAGCTGCACCGGATCACAGGCTCAGTACTTACAGGCAACAAGCACAAGTCAGACCCCCCCTGCACCACGTGGTCGCACACTAAGCATAGGCAGTCTGAGCTACGACTGCCTTCACGTGGTACAGTAGCTGTTGAACCAGTGCATGAACAGCTGAGGAAACCTTTCTGCTCCAGTCTTTGCTGGAGGAAAATGTCCTCCAACACCAAAGAACCCGGCTCACGGAGCCTTTCCTTTTCCTCCCTGCTGTCGCCTGTGGCCCGGCTGCAGGAGGACTGGTCAGTCTGTTCAGCAAAAGGGCCTTTCTTGTGATTTAAAGCTATGAAGTAAATAAAAAACAGATTCTACAGAGATGTGAAGGTATCGTCCTGCACTCTAATACGACCATACAAAGTGTATTAGATTAAAGAATCAGACACATGAGATGAAGAATCACTGCCTGGTGCGTAAACAGAAGTCCCTCTCTACTGAAAGTGGTGCTGAGAATATCTAGTGGAAATCATAGCCGTTACCATGGAAACACAGCTCTCAGTTTCCACATGGGGTGGTTCATTTCATGCTTTAAATAAGACATTCAGTGCTTGTGTTAAAGTGAAAGTAGAACCACCCGAAGGGATCTTACGTTTGTACAGTCAGTGATGGGAGATGTGAGCTGTTCACTTCCTCATGAATGTGTGGATGCTGTGACAGATGCTGCATGAATCCTGTCTGACAGGAGGAACCTGACGAAACCGCTCTAATGAACATGCACCAGCCACTTTATTGGGAACACCGGATGTTCTGCTGATGTCTGGTTCCATCCAGGACAGCGGCTCTGCCGTGCGGCTCATGTTCCAAGAACACAAACTGTCTGATCACGTGACCCAGGAGGTTCAGGTGTACCTAATAAAGTGAGCAGTGAGTGTGTGCATAGCCACTTATCAAAACATTCAAACCATATGCCTCAGTCCATGCATTTAAGTTCCCTTTTTAACAATGAATCAGGACTGAATCAGTTGATGCTGAGACAAAGGATGCTAATGTCTGTCCTCACTGCTGCCCTTCATGCACCTTCACGTTCACACAGTTCTGAAGACGGTGACAGATGTTCTTCATGTGCACTCATCCACTGCTGTGCTTTCTCTTCTAGCCACACATTTCAGGAGCTGCTGCACAAACAGTCTGTGCCTGAGTCTGGGCACAATGTGCCAGCGTTTGTGGTTTACTGAATTCAGAGCAGTGAATTCTAGCAGTGATCTGAGTCCACGTGGCGGCGGCTGCATGTTCACCTTGATGCGGCTCACGGCCTCCTGCGCCTGCATCATGCGGATGTTCTTGGACGGCGTCTTGTCTGACAGCAGCTGGGTGGAGCCCAGGTAGTTGGCTGCAAAGATGATGCCATCGATGAGATCTTCAGGGTCACATGGGCCCGGGACTGGAGGGAGGAGACAGGCTGCATGTAACTGGCTGCAGCTCAAGACCACACAACATACAGTAGGCACAGGTTTGATCTACGCCTTGACATTTAGGAAGTGCTGATGCAGCATTTACAACAAGGAGCTGTGCTTCCAGGCTCATTCTGTCAGCGTGGTACTTTTTTCCCATCGAACGCCCAGAGCAGATGTTAAACAGTGTTTGGGCATTAACAGCTTTATTCAGTGGTTAAAATCAGAGAATTACTGTATCTCCAGCTAACTGGAGCTGAGCCATGAGCTGCTGTACGAATGCAGAGAGAATGACTCAAGCTGTGGGAACAAAAGCTGCATCTGCTAAACAAGAAGCTGATTTGAACTATTTGAACTACTGTATATTTTACATTCAGAATCTATATTTGCACATTTAAGTAACTAAGCTACCAAATAAATAAGTCAGGGCGATGAAACTGTAGCAGAGTATAAAGTATCTATTCATGAACTGATACTTGCATCTCCAGTGTCACTTACCTTCTACATATGTGGGGAAGGATGCAAGGCTTCTCCTAGACTGTGCACGAGAGGAATATGAACGTTACTTCAAACTGATGAGCAAAAAGGTGCTCGCACAGTAAATCCATGGTGGATCAGCTGAACCCACCTCTTTACTGGAAGGGGAGGAGTCAAAGCTGCTGTCCTGCAGCAGGTGTCTGCTGGACGACTCTGCTCCTGGAGGAGAGGGTGAGCCTGAACCAGGAGACTGCAGAGACAGATCAGTCAAACGTCACACACAGCTTCACAGGTTTCAGAGAGCACGTTAGACAAGAAGAGTACAACGGATACATCTACGACAGGAGTCAGGCCTCAGTCCACAGGTCAGGCCTGGACGCTGGGTTCCACCCCAGCAGCTGGTAAACGGCTTCTGTCTGTTTAAGCAGCAATTAACAGATGAAACTGCATGTGAAGCAGCAGAAAGCATCAAACATCAGCTGTGACGAGGTCGACAACAGGGGACTGGCCGTCATCCTTCAGTCCATAAACACGACAACCCTCAAAAATAAAGAAAAGGATCAGATGTGGAGTCTGTTGAACCCACAGTAATACGGTCAAGGATCTACCACCACTGCCTTCATCAGCCTCACACAGGAGAGGTCAGGAGAGGCTGATTCCAGCATCAATACATAGGATTCACCTCACAGCGTAAAATACTGACAATGTCCCAAAACATTTTACTCATTCATCCTAATGAGCTACAGCTCAGGAACAAAGATTACTCAGGCTGCTAGAAAACATCAAACCGTCAAACCTTCGGATATGTAGCTGTTTCATAAATCAAGAGGAACATCCCTTCAAAACATGCAATAAACTCTTTCACTTAAGAGAATTCAGATATACATAAGTCCAGTAATTACAGTTTTACATGTTGTGTTAATCCAGGAGCTTCGTGTTCCTTTGGTTTTTAAGTAGCTTGTGCTAAAGCATCAGACGAGGAACACAGACTTTAGCACCAAACACACTCCCACTCTGGGTTCTGTTATTAATCCATAAGCGCTTTGAAATGAAACACAAGCTCCAGCTCCAGGAACGCTGCCGTTCCAGGCCTCACACACACTGTCCACACATGGAAAGTCGTCACACCTCATCTTCTTCTCGCTCCTCTGGCTGCTGATTCTGCTTGGCTTGTTCCTCCTCAAGCTTTTCTACTTGATACATCCAGAAGTTTTCCATCACTGCTGCTAAATGAGTGGGTGAAGCACAACCTGAAGGTGCAGCAGGTGTGAGACAGTGTGGAGTTAATGTGGCAGCAGCGTCTGCAGACTGGGAGCCGGCTGCTCAGGTGACACTGAGGGTATCAGGATTCATCGCGGAGCAACCGACAACCAACAGGCTGAGGTGTGGTGCTGAGCCTGCGTTTGCTCTGGCTCCACTGGACCATCAGCTGTTCAGTGTCTTTGGGCAACACGGGTCCGAGTGTGTATGAAGTTTCCAAGAATGTCACAGTCACCATCTATGAATGTGTTTAAAGGGAACAGAGAAACAGCTCAGCTATTGGATCCTCTCTGAATTATTGAACCTGGCTCACCATCCTACCCTTTACCTCCCGCTGGCCTTACTGAATAAATCATGGAGAGGAGGGGAACGAAGAAAAAGGAGTGATGACAATGAATAAAACAAGGTTTGGATCTGTCACTTCAGAGTTGACGTGAAAGCGTGTACGACAGAGAGCGTTCTGTAGTTCAGGTCAAAGAGACCACGTCCTTAGTCGTGGGACATGATGTCACGCACGCAAGCACGCACGCACGCACGCACGCACGCACGCACACACACACACACACACACACACACACACACACACACACACACACACACACACACACACACACACACACACACACACACACACACGTGACACTCCTCATGAGATGAAAACATGGTGAAAACAGTGTAGCGTCATGTGTGCGTTGGTTCAAATTACATCATTTAATTTCAATTCTGATTCTAATCATGTACACTACAATTCACTTTAAAATGTTAAAAAAAGATTTCAATATTTTCATAGATTGGCTACAACAACACTGTCCTGACACACAGATGTTCAGGGTGAGACTCCACAGAAGCCAGAGTGAAGAGGTCGTATCTCCGTGTCTCCGTGTATTTAGGTTTTTTTTTCTATTGTTTGTAATTGCATTAGTGTGCACAACCTGTACACAGCTTTTATATAGTTTTTCTAAGTTTAGCGCAGTACAAACGCTGTTTTAAAAGCTACAATGTGCATCAGAGGCCATTGTTTACACCATGGAGCAGCTGATCGCGCCACAGTCCTCCCCAGAGACAGACACGAGATCCCCGCTGAGCTGCTAGTGAAGACCTGATGCAGACGCCGCGCTGGGAAACTCCCACGGGAGAAAACGAGACGCTTCAGACCCGCTGTCCCCTCCGTCATCACAGGGCACCAGCTGGAGTACAGGACAAGCAGCGTCCTGCTGTTCACAGAGACCTGGCTCCACTCATCCCAGACTTGACTGTGTTGTGGAAATCTTCTTATAAAAAAATTAACTGGACATCATCGCTGTGAGAAACCATCTCAAAGTTTACTCTCGTGTCAAAACTGAGTGGATCACAATTACTGTACATCTAAGACGTAAGGCACATCTTACTATGTACAAAGTATCTACTAAAGGACTGAGGACACAAGACCTGTATTTATACCCTGTTACAAACATCCACATGAGCTTTTGACTATTCTTTCATATACATGAGTGCAGTAAACTCCCCTTTACTTCCTTGAACAATGTTCCCGTGGTCACCACAGTGAAACCTCTGGCCTCTGGCACAGCATGTCATAGTGGGGGTTGTCCTGACAAACACAGAATTTCCCACTAATTTTCATCTGCTGCGTGTGGACAGAGGACAGCGGTAAGAGGAAGGGAGGGGGCCTGGCTGTGTTTGTGAACATGAGGTGGTGTAAACCAGGACATTGTACTATCAGAGAGAAGCTGTGTAACAGAGACATTGAGCTGTTAGCAGTAGGCATGAGGCCATTCTACCTGCTGCAGAGTCTTTTGGAGTGAGGGGCCACTCCTGCAGACCTTCTATGACTCTGTGGAGGCATCATCATCCTGTACGGTGTGGTCTGCTGGAGCAGCAGCATCACAGTGATGACAGGAAGAGACTGGACAGGGTCATCAACAAGTCCAGCTCTGTCCTGGGCTGCACTCTGGACACGGTGCAGGAGGTGGTAAGAGAAGGGTCCTGACTAAAATCACATCCATCCTGGACCAGGACTCTGACCCACTGGAGGACTCACTGTCTGCTCTGGAGCAGCTTCAGTGACAGACTGATCCACCCTTACTGAGTGAGGGAGAGGTATCCCAGATCTTTCCTACCTGCTGCTGTCAGACTCTACAATCAGAACCGCTAACTACCTCCCACTATATACACTCACCCACTACATCAGTGGTTACATAATAATCTCCTTTATACAATATTTGTGCAAACTCTCTGCATTATTATATATCTATTCCCATTGGCCTTATACTCACTCTACTCCTGTACTGTACTGCGTTGTAATGTGCCCACGAAGTGTCACAAAGTGTCTTTTTACCTGGTTTTGATTATGTCGCTGTATATCTCTGCCCTGTACTTGCTGTTATATGAAGTAATTTCCCAGCTGTGGGACTATTAAAGGTTTTTCTTTCTTTCTTATCTTCTTATCTTAATAACAGTGAAGAGCTATAACACATGAAGTACCATACAGGTACTAGGCTGTGGTATAGTGAAGTACCAGTAGGATGTAGTATGGTATAGTATCAGTAGGATGTAGTACAGTGTAGTACCAGTAGTATGGTGTAGTATCAGTAGTAGGACGTAGTATGGTGTAGTATCAGTAGTAGGACGTAGTATGGTGTAGTATCAGTAGGATGTAGTACAGTGTAGTGTAGTAATAGATTGCACCAGCAGTGCACTGGGACTGGACCTACCTCGCCCCCCAGTGACGGCTCCAGGTCACACTCAGCGGTGGGACTCAGATCCTGCCTCATGACCCAGATGGGCTCCTTAGGCTCATCAGGCGTGTATGGAGATCTCACTGTCCTGGTCTTCACCTCCTCTATAGCCTCCTTAATGTCCTTGATGGCCAGAGAGATCGCGTCCCTCTTCTCCTGGGAGTTACGAACTGCTCCAGCTTCCTCTGAGGGGCTCACAGGCTGCTTCCTCACTGGCCTCGCTTGGTTGGCTGCTTTGGGCTTTGAGTCACTCTGAGAGTCGGGCTGGGCTTTGTCCAGCTCATTGTCTTCTTGGATGGTGTCGTTTGCGGCGTGGTGCAGGCTCTGAGAGCTTAGGCTTTCTTTAACCTCAGCCACGATGCTGTCAATGTCCTCCTCCTGGTCACAGCTGTCAGCACGCGGGTACGGGGCAAACTCCGCTTCCTTCTCTGGACTGTCCGACTCGCCATCTGAGCGCTCGTCATAGTGGCGCAGGCGGGAGCCCACCGCTTCCTGCTGATGGAAGTCCCCGCTTCCTGCCCGGCCATCCAGAAGTCGGAAGCCGGCCCTTCTCTGCTGGAGGGACTCTGTGCCCTCAGCCCCATCGGTGGCACTTGAAGCTGAAGTAGGGGCATCACAGATTTCCTCATACACATGCTCAGACAGCGTGTAAATGTCGTACGGCTCAGAGTAGGCTTCGTCTGTAAGTTCGTTGTCTAATGTGTCCAGGTTCTGATCAGCTAGTCCTCTGCTGAGGCCCAAGGGCTGGGTGTACATGTAGTTGGAGTAGCCAGCGCTCACACAGCTCTCCACTGCTTCGTCCTGTCTCGGGGGGTTTTGGCTGTCGAACAGGGGGTCTCGGGGTCGGGGTGGAGACTGAGGAAGGAAGGCGGCGTGAGGGTGGGGATGTTGCTGTTCAGCCTCAGCGCTCTCCGTGTAGCCCTCCGCCTCTGGCCGCAGCTGAACTCCGTAGGCTCCAGCATCATCCTCGACCTCCGGCTGCCCCTCGGGTTCCAGGCACATCATCACCAAGCCATCGTCCCCTTCCGCCCGGTCAGTGTGGGTGTGGAAGCCGCTCTCTGTGCTTGCTGAGCGAGCCAGGACGGAGTCATCCCGTTCTCGCTCGTCCTCCTGGGTGGTGTCTGCGTGGGGCTGCTTCTCCTGCTGTTGTGCCCGCTCTGCTTCTCGTTGCTGCCTCTGTCTGTGCCTCAGCTGCTGAGCTCGTATCCGGGCCTCGCTGTCCCCCTGCCTCCGGTAGCGTGTGACTGCAGGTCGAGGGATAGGCTGGGGCTGCTGGGGCTGTGGACACTGAGCTTCTGCCTGCAGATCCATGTCTTGCAGCTCCTGTGGCCTTCGCTGCTGAGGAGCTCGGACTCTGCTGCCGGCGCCGGCCGGAACCTCGCAGCGGCGGTAACGTTTCTCCTGGTTGCTGTGGCTGTGTGATCGACCGTGGTGATGGCGATGAGGGGCATCGGTGTCCTCCATCACCTCCTGGCCAAGCTCAGTGTCCTGGGGGTTCATGCCTGTCCGGTTCTGTTTGGTTCACCTGTCAGATAATGGTTTTAGGACTCCAGCCGGTGCTTGGGCGTAAAGGTCACTAAAAAGACAAAGAGGGGAAAAAAACACAGCATGTGAGTGAATACAAAGGAACAGTACAGATTATGTGTCTATGCTTTTTGTTTTGACTCCACACCAGTGAAGACATCTGGTCCACTGCTTCCAGAGACAATGTGCCTAAATGATCCCATACTCAGGTCTCGCGTCTTTTGATGCTAGAGGAGAAGCCACTGTTCACGCCTCTGGTCCACTGGTCTCTCTGGTCCATACCCCCCATGCACATACGCCTGGCCCACGCCGCCTCAGCCTTGTTTTGTCTGCCTTGTCTTGTTCTACTCTCTCCACAGTGGCCCAGTGACCAGGCTCATCGGTTACTGTCACAGGCATTAGCATTAACACGTCTCCTGTAGCATGATTCACTTTAGTAATTGTCACATCACAGGTGAGAAGCCGTCAGTGTGGCTGCAGTAGGACAAGAGATTAGCACCACCTGGTGGAGGCAGCGTGGCTGTGGACAGAGAGTGACCAGAGATCCTTCCTACCGGTGGCTATTAAATGTTTGGCCCCTCTGTAAGACTCGACCTGTATCAGTGTAGTACAGTATGTAAATATGTGTATGTGAATGTGTATGTGTATGTGTATGTGTATGTGTATGTGTATGTGTATGTGTATGTGTATGTATGAGTATGTGTTTACATCCATCTATTTTCTACCGCTTAGTCCCATGTGGGGTCGCGGGTGGTGCTGGAGCATATCCCAGCTATTTACGGGGGCGAGAGGCAGGGTTCACCCTTGGCAGGTCACCATCCATCGCAGGGCAACACACAGACAGACAACCATTCCCACACACACTCACACGCAAAACAGAAGAGCAAAAGCCTCTGGGATGAATAAAGTTTTCTGAATCTTGAATGTAAATGTTACTTGTGTCTATACTACAGTGTCAGGCTTCTTCTGCTGTTTGTGTCTGAGCGCTGACCCATCGTGGTGACGTGTCACTCAGAGCACGCATTATGTCAAGGCTGCTTTATTGTTATGCTTTCTCCTCCCCCTTAAGAGCTCCATGACAGAGGGACTGCTGGTTGCCAAGGAAACCAGTAGGTAATTGCTCTCGGAGGGAGGGTAGAGGGGAAGGTGGGGGAGTTTTCATCATGAATGTCAGACCTGCTCTTTATAACAGCAGAGTTTTATGATTGTAAAGAACTGATCAGCTGCTACTGCCACCACACCAGGAACCGCACATGTGACACATCACTGCATCCCAGAGTCTCCACCCTCCCATCCTGTGGTTAGGATGTCCATTATAAAGCAAACAGAAGTAAAGGTAAGTGGCCGAACATGTGTTCTGTAGAATGTGACAGAAGCAGTTATTCACTGCTGCTACACGAGTTCTCACACATCCTCACCACTGGCTGTGAGACTCAACAGAATGCACTAGAATCCAGGAAATCACTAGTTACAGACTGATCAGCTACAGGTGGAACAGAAGCAGTGTGTAAGTAACGTCCAGAAACACAAAGCTTCGTTCTAACACGGGTTCAGGTCAGAAGCATCATGCTACATCTAAACATGGTTGGTTGAACAGATGAGCAGCCTGTTCTTGGTCTGTCTGTACTGGCCCGTCATATTAACACTTTTGGTTGACTTACCTTCATATAGCACTAACTAACACAGACAGCGTGTACCACCCTCTGCCTCCACTCTGAAAGGGTTCTGGTCCCACTGAGCATCTCACCATACAAATGGAAGGGAAGCTGTTGTAGGTGCTTCTCCTACGTAAATCGTCCATGGAGGGTTCATTTAGCTCCGCTTAAAGAACATGTGTATTCATGGAACCCACATAAACACATTCAGGACCATTAACGTCTCTAACACTCTAGCTGATAGTCAGCAGAAGTCACTGCAGCAGAAGGAAGCTCCAGACGCTGCTACGTAACAAGTTCCCTGTGACAGGCCGGAGCCTGGCTCTCACCTGGAGACGCATACTGTACAGTCATACTGTATGTGGGTCCTGTCAGAGATGAAACCCGCTCCTGTTCATGACCCAGCAGTTCCTTCACAACAACACTAGGCTACACTGAATTATGCAGCACGCTGGAGTCGGTGGGAGAGTGTCTGCACTATATACTGACCCCGGTCTGGAGCCGAACCACCCTCAGGAAGCAGGGATCAACATTTGAAGCTGCAGATTAGCTGAATTAACATCATCAGAGTCAAACATGCTAAGAGTTTGGATGCGTGAGGATACGAAGCTGCCAGATCCAGCTTTAATGAAGCTGTGGATGGTTTTACACTGAAGCTGCAGCAACAGCCTCCAGTTTAGCATCAAGTGAGATGATCAGTGATACTGGTTAAATGCTGGACTGACACATTTCGTCTCCTCTTGTTCTGGTTGGTTCCAGTCTATAGACTGTGTTTCTGAGTTGAAGGGAAAAACACGAGGCCATGAAACATTCAGAATGTAAAACGGGATGCGGCGCCTGAGTCCTCGTTCCTCACACCAGCCGAGTGTGAGTGTGGAACACACTGCATGAGCCCCACGCGGCAGATGAATGGATGGACGGGACCCGAGGAACTGACCTACTTCTGTCCATGTGTCACCATCCACTCGCTTAATGCATCAAAACACAGCAAGCGAGAAAACCGTGTAAAAAAGGATCAATACCAAAGCACTTTGCCAGAACACACATCTGATTATTGATCTGCAACAGGGTCAACTGTCAATACACTCAGATACACCACAGGTACAGTTAATAGTGGGTCTGAATCCAGAGGGCCTGGTTGTGTCTGGGCCGGTTCAGTCCCAGCAGCAGCCAACCTGCTGTTCATCCCTCTAGTCCAGTATTAAACCCAGCTTCAGTTAATCTAGTGCTGCTCGAAGGCAGCGTCGCCCCCAACCTTTCATAGGGGTCAGTGTGATGATGCTCAACACATCTGGATTAGTTGAAAGGTGTGATATCGTGCCCAGTTCCGTGTTTCAGGCAACTGGACAATACGTTGACTGTTCAGCCGGGTTTGAGTCTAAATAGAGCATGTAGTTAATACAGGCTGATGGTGATAAAAGGGCCATGGCTTCCTGTGTGACCTCACAAGGAGCAGCCTCAGCAGCCCTAGCATCTGCTAGCGTCTGCTAGGTCTGCTCCGTCTGCTCTGTCTGCTCCGTCTGCACCGCCTGCTCCGTCTGCACCGCCTGCTCCGTCTGCACCGTCTGCTCCGTCTGCACCGCCTGCTCCGTCTGCACCGCCTGCTCCATCTGCTCCGTCTGCACCGCCTGCTCCGTCTGCACCGTCTGCTCCATCTGCACCGCTAACGCGTGCAGAGGGCAGTTCCTGACAGACAACCAGCACCAGATGCAGCTCTAAGTGGTGAAGCCTCAGGCTGCTCTCACATCACGTCCGCCGTCTCCTCCTCGTGACTGAGCAGACAACTGGCTGCAGGCTACGCAGCCACCGAGGACGCGCGTGGCCTGACACACACCAGATGAAGCAACGCCGCTTCCAGGCAGCCGCTAAGTGGACGAGGAATCTGCAACGCTGATGAGACAGAGATGTGACATCAGATCCAGCGTCAGCAGCAGATGAGCTCCAGTATTTACTTCATCGTCACATCGCTCCTCACCCTTTAAACAAATGATCTGATTCACAAACTTGCTTCATATAAATATTATAATAATAATAATTATAATAAGAATAATTACATTCATCCGTATTTTTTTTTGTTAGAACTCACTTTCATTAATCAGTTTAAATGCTAATCTGATCCATTTCACATTGACCACACACACCTCTGTGTGATCCAACTGACTGGACTGTGGGAGGAAGCTGATACATGGAGAACGTGCAAGCCCAGGTTCTGCGCTGTGATGTGTAGATTAACCATCAGCATGCAACACAACCATGTCCATCCACACGTTTGTGATGAGCTCACTGCGTTTCTCCTCTTGTCCTACTGTCCCTAATGCCTCAGTGGAGCTTCTGTTTTACGCCAAATGCTTAACTCTACTCTCCGTTATGTCCTTTGTGGAGAATCTGCAATCAGCTTGTAGGAGCTCAAATACAGATGAACACTACCAGGCTCCTACGTGAAAACAGTGAATGCAGATGCTCCAAATCCAACCTTTTCCTTCTCCGGGTTCACCAGTAGCTCTGCAGACTAACACTAGTGTGCAAACTATGAAGCAGCGCACAAACTATAACCAGTGTTTTGTGGGAAGCGGCATCCATGGGTTTTTAGGGGCTCGACATCAGCAGATCGTGTGTTTCACTGCTCCTACAGATTTCAGCTGTAGCAGCGATGAACTGAGGCAGTGAAGGAAACCGGACAGAGGATGTGACGTGTTGATGATGAACTGAAAGCAGCTCATTTATTACTGCTCTTAGCAGGTGGGACATATCAGCATGTTATGATAATTATTATTAATGTCAGCCTGCAGCTGGGACCTTATTGTAGCTGGAGACATTGTCATTACTCTTACATTATTTTGGCCTCAGCTGTGGACGGTTTCTCCATGTGCCCAGTTCACCAGCGAGGCATCACTAAGCTGAACAGCCTGGAAAAGTGAACAGATCTTATATTTACTGCTACACACGGGGTTCAGGCATAATTACGTCTTGCATAACATTAACACCTATGGTTATTTATAGCTACTGTACGCCTGTCAAACACTTACATACTTCACACTGTAACAGGCTGCACACAGATCACAAAGCTCATGAAGAGATGTAAATGGGAGCGGATGAAGTATTAACGTATAAGTTGAGCCCAGAAGCCCTGCGATAGACTGGTGACCTGTCCAGGGGTGTCCCCCGTCTCTCACCCATTGATCCCAACGTACGGGATTAAGCAGAATGAAGGATGAATGGATGGATGAGCCCAGAAGGTGCAAAATACAGTAAATATAATAAATACAATACTGTCAGAACTGTCAGTGAACTGTGAAAGTGATGGTGACTGTGACACCATCCACTGCTTGTAACTAAACCCAGTTTCTAGGGAACTGAGAGTGAACTGAATTGAGCCTTCTGTTCATCAGACGTCCTCTAAAAACATCACATCCTACAGAAAAGAAGGTAAAAGTAGTGGATTCATTCAGAAAACTGCAAACGGTAGCATGTAAAAGTTCCATTCATTCAACATTCTGCTTCCATGAAAAAGCAACTGGCTGCACATGAGGCTGTATTTGCATAAAGCAGTAGGATCCGTATTGTGTGAGCAAATGAGATTGTCTCACTGAGCAGACGGCAGCTGCTGCACAACAACAAGGCTCCGTCTGAACCAACCCCGGCCTGCAGCTCATTAACAGGTGGAGGCCACGCGACGTCCACCGCTGACGCAGCGCTGGGATCACAACACAACGCTGAGCAACAAGTGAGCTGGGTCCTGCTCTGAATGTAACACACAACCTGTCATTGAGCAAAATGAGCCCTTTACAGGACCAGGGTCTGGGCTGCGATCCGCTGCTGACTCATCCTGAATCAGTCACACCTTGTTGTGTCCATCGATCCCACAACGCTGACGTTCACGCTCACAAACCCTGAATCTCGGTTCATTCTCGGTTTCACAGCTTGTCCTGGACCCAAATACATGCAGCAGCAGGTAGAACTGCTGCTGCTGAGAAACCTGGTCCTTCAGACACATTACAGCCACTCAAGCTGTTGGGCGAAGAAATCACAGTGACGTTTTTTCATTTTTCACACTGATTTGAAAAGGGTAGTTTTTCCGATGATACAAAAGCCTTCAGTAAATGTGTCTGTTGTCGACATTACACCTGCAGCCGCCGCTGCAGAACACACACCTTTCGGTAAGTTCACGTGGTTTGGATGAAAGCGGGGACAAAACCCTGGGTCTGAGTCGGACCTTAGGTCTGGTTTCCAGTTGCACCGATGCATGAAGCTGCAGCCCGGACACGCGGCACAAGCACAAAGTACCTGCCGCATCTCTGTCAACAACGCCCGGGCCGCGCACGCGCACGCGCTGCCTCCGCACACCATGCGTGCGATCTGGGGTTTCGCATCCAAGCTGGTGCTGTGCTTTAGCGGAATCGAACCTCCCCCGCAACCCGCCTCCGAACGGAGCGCTGCGGCTCCGCGGCTCCGCACCTGCCGGCAGCGGCAGGGCCTCCGCGCCGCGCCGCGCCGCCCCGCGCCGCGCCGCTCCTGCCCGCACAAAGCCCGGCGCACGGCGGCGCCGCGTCCGCTCCCGTCTCAATCCCGGTGAGGCACTCCCTCCGAGCCACTCCTCAGACCGTCGGCCAAGGAGCGGCGACGACGCTCCGCAGCGTCGCATCCGCCGCAGCGCGGCCGCCACCGCCCGGTCTGCGGCTCCGCGCCGCGGCGGCGACCGCGGGGGGACTCACCGGCTCCTAGCGGGGATGCTGCTGCAGGCTGGACGTCCGCTCCGCCGCTGCCGCTGCCGCTCCGTCCTCCATCTTCCCCGTAGCGGCTGCTGAGTATGTGTGCGTGCGTGCGTGCGTGCGTGCGTCAGCACCCCCCATAGGACACACACTGTCACTATAGTGGACTCATATTGTAGGATGCTGCAGCATTTCTAAACGAGGTCCGTTTGAATAAAACTAATTCAGATATAGGAACAGAACACCTTAAGAGGCCGTTGGAGCCTTGTCTCACTTCTGGCTTCGGATGTGAGCGCTTTGGCTGCCGCTCGTGTCGCGCATTCAGCCTCCTTCTCATTCTAATTCTCTCCAGGTTCAGTGTGAACTGAAATCTCGCATGTACAACAGTATGGAGGTCATTTGCTGGGACTGGTGATCCGCTGCTTTCTGTTGCTTTTTCACCAGCCTCCAGTTAAACTGAAGGTTCGTCACTGCAGACCTCCGCGGTCTGTGATGAGGCATAAAACAGCCAACATATAAATATACATATAAAAGCGTATCTATTTTTATCACCTGGTAGAACCTGGAAACATGAGCGCACGGCTTCACCTTCGCCGTTACATCTGACACAGACGCCACTAAACATCTGTGGAGACCTGAAGAAACTCTAACACGTCCCATCTAATGAGAGAGAGTCAGCCTGCCTGAATCCAGATGTCACATGCTTGTAGAGAATGAATGAAGAAAACACAGGCTGTAATTGCTGCCAAATGGGCTTTTCCACATAGAATGAATAGTGTGAGAAATGGCAGTCTACTGTCCATCACTGCTTTTATGTAAAAGGAGGACATCCACTTGGCAAATATCCTTGAACTGATTTCATTTTATTTTAATTCTTTCAAGAAAAGTCTTCTTAATGTACTTTACAAAGTTTAAGACATTACTCAACTAAAACCAACAACTCCCACATTAATCAGGCTCTAAATTGCAATTGATAAATATATATACCCACGTATTCCTATGTATAATAACACATTTTTTAAACTTGGCGGTTGGACCAGTAACTGAACACAGACAGGATGATTGAGTGACCTGAGCAGACTGGATATTTGCCTCTAGTTGCTGATTCTGTTAAAGGAGATCAGTTGATTTCAATTAATACAGACATAGTAAATTAGAAATGCCACATGTATTATTTAATGGACAGTAACAAGACAGTGCTAACAACATTAAAGCGCTCCCAGAGGTTTGAACTCCATAAAATGTGACTGAGTGGACTCTGATGTCAACGTGCAGCTACTGTAACTGTGAGGAAACTCCCTCATCAGTGATTCAGACAGACACACACACTTTATCCCAGATGAGCTTTATTATCTTGGAAGCAGATGACAAAACACTGAAAGTGACCATAAAATACTTTACCTCTATAAATAAATAAAAATTACAAGATGGTAGGATTATTTATTGAGGACATACTGCAGGCCCCCATGAAGTCAAGTAGAATAAAGAATAAATTAACAGGAGAAGCTACATTTTTAAAAGCTTGTTGAACCTTTAAAAACATTTCTGCATAGATAGTCTTGTATTAAAAGTTCTGTGTTCTAGGTCTTCAAGGATGTTAAAGTGTGATATGCACCTCATCAACGAAAAAACCTAAAGAATGGCTCAAAATATTAGTTTCAAGATTATCTACGTTCATGTACACAGTGATCAGAGGCGGTAAAGCATCTTGTAACTCTTCTATACAACGCTTTAGGTTCCAGTAGAAAACGAGGAAGCACAGTACGACTGGAGCTAGCCAGCCTGTACTCACTGCACACAGGCTGCACAAACCGATGCAGGCTCCCAGATAGTAACAACAACCTTCCTTCCCTCCGGACTGCAGCCCATCGTGTGTATGAGATGAGCAGATTTGGTAGATTAAAGTATAGATGAGAACGTGTAGATAAAGGCAAAGGCCTCCATCCTCCACACGACACCAACTAAAGCAGAGCTACTCATTTTGACCTATTAACGCTATAACAAGGTGATGAGACCTCGGCTCAACTAAGTCATGACTCAATGGAAAGAGGCAAACCTAGTTCTGAAATAAATAGTACCTGCTCTGCTGCAGCTGTAGTAAGTCGTTATTAAAAATACAAAGGGCTCTACTTCAAATATCTTGTGCTGTAGTGGTTGGGAATTTATTTCATGAACATGGACAGAGTCTCATGGAAGAACGATGAAACAAACGTTTGGTAGGACACGCGAGCATGGACATTTTAAATTGTCTGTATGACGGCTAATATTTCAAAAACAGGTGTCATATTGTCATTCAGCAACAACTACTGTCATTAGAAAATAGTCCAAAGTGCTGTTGAGTTTGCGCCTGTTGTACACTACACACCTGTAACAGATGAACCTGTTGTAGTCATGGCAGCGTTAGCACCAGAGAACGTTGTTATCCTAGTGTCCGTGCAGCTGATTCTGATAGACACAATATAAAACTGAGGCCAACTAACTGCACTTAGAAAACAACCTTTCTGCAGCCAGACGTTAACTTTTAGGGCTCTAGCATCGCTGTAAGCTACAGTCACCTAGCACCTAGCGCTACATAGTTAGTGCTAAGCAGCAGCAACCAAAGGTCCACAGACGGCCGAGAAACAGCGCTAACGAAGGCCAACGCTTCAGGATGGAAACCTGACGAAGCGCAAAGAAAAAGAAACGAGTGATTGTGCTTCAATTAGCCTTCGCAACACAATCATCCAAAGAGGGATGATGTAGAACTGAAAAAAGAAAATCTACCAAGGCGAACACAGGATTCTTAATGTCAAAGGGCCGGTGTAGTGTGTAACAATGAATCCAGTTCAACATTTACATACATGTGTTTATGACCAGCTGTGTGAGCTTTGTCACATTCAGGGTTTCTTTCACGCTGTTTTCCCTCTTGCGAAAGTGTTGGGTTTATTTACCAAATGGAAAAAAAGGAAAATCTGATCTGAGGCACAGAGACGCCCGAAATAAGAGCAGAACGCGCAGTAGACGCGAAGCGAGCCGGAGTCTGAGAGCAGACTGGCGTTCTGAAGGGGGCTGGCTCAGATGAAGCTTCAGAGAATGGAGACGGTCCTAAAGAATGAGAGGGTGAGGCTGGGACTCTGTGGTTGGTGCACCGGTGGTGACGTTACCCTAAACCTTTACCTAGAGGCGTCGTGTACAGGACGTGGCTGGATTCTCAGGGCTGCTGACCAATGACCGTGTCTAACCACTTCTTGTAAGCCAGGGCGAAGCGTCTCTGGTCAGGGTTTGTGCATCGGTCCAAGATGCTGTTCACGAAGCTGTACTCTGAGGGCAGTGCAGGGGGGGCAGGAAGCGGGACGCCTCTCTTCAGCCGCTTGCTGTCACGTGGATGCGGCAACGACGCCCCGTCCACCTCCATAGGTTCATTCCTTTGTCCATTCACAGCTTCCTTTTGGCCTGCAGCGCTCTGAGCCTCGACCTCTGGCAGGACGGGGTCACTGTCACTGAGGTGGACAGACTCCACGCCGCCGTTGCTGCTGCACTGATGGGGTTCCCTCCTCAAGTTCTGCCACAGGTAGAAGACATTTCGTCTAGAAGCAACAAACATCAGGCATCTCCTTATTAATATGTACAGCATTTATCCAACATATGGCTGTAAAATAGTAAATGGGTACATGACCCTGCTACTACAGGAGCGTTCCTTTGTTCTGTAGAGGTTTATTCTTCAGGTTAAACATGACAATTGAAGCTGAGGCCTTTTCTAATTATTTGTAGCCAGGGAACTGCATGTGGCCAGATCCCCCTTAACCTTGAGTATTTAGGGGAGACACAAATGGCTTCAACATAAACCTCAACATGACGCTCCAGAGTAGCTTCATGTTGAGGTTTACTGGTTTCAGTTCCTTGACAAGAAAAACTGCAACTCAGCAATGTAAACCTTCTGCAATACCTCAATACAATGCTGCTTTTAGCAAATTAAAGGAAGTGGAAACAGGAACACACTGAGTATAGAAATGTGACTTTCATCCATGCATCCTCACCTGTGACTCCAGAGGGTCTCATGGCCAGGAAAGGACTGGATCAAGTCTGAGCACAGCTCCATCTCCGCATAGAAGAGCTGGATGAGTGTGGAGAAGCTGAGCTGCCTCTCCTCCTCAGCAGCTGCCTCAGCTCCTGGCGACTCTCCGTTAGCTTGGCTGTGGCTCTGGTGGAGGGGACTGCTACTTGAACCTGTGCTAGACTGGTGCTGGGATGAAGCGGTGGTGGTACCGGCTGGAGCCTGCCAGAGCTCAGTTATCAGCTCTTTGAGTAAGAACTGGCGGTAGTGGAAGCCACTGTGGTCGGACACATGCATGGACACCCACAGACGCATAGAGGACAGCTCATCATGGAAAACCTGTCAGGGTACATGGGAGTGAGCTCATTTTTTTGTACTCAGGCCAAGTTTAACAGTTCAACAAAATCATTTCTGATGGCAGATAGGTTATAATCAGTTTGGAAAACTATAAAATATTAAATTGTGACCCACAGTAAAAGAAATGTGAGCAGAATTAAGTGTACAATTATTTAACTTTATAAAACAAATTTGCTTATTACTAAACTGCTTAAACGTTGACCTTTAACATGTCATTTTAACATCTGATACCAAAAATAACTGATTGAATACAATTAGAAAATCTGTTTTTCCCGGTATAGTGTGCTATGAAAGCTGATCACCACATACAGGTCGTCACCACGCTACACATGTTGGCAAAGATGAGAAGGCTAATGGACCCGGTGGAGCAGGTGGAGCAGGTGGAGCAGGAGCTACCACTGTGTGCATTAAATAAACTGCCAGAATACAGTAGACGCTTGGACTGAAATGAACTGAAATGAACATCCTACCTTGACGTTACCCTTGGCCAGGTGCTGTAGAACCCAGATCCGGTGAGACCAGGCGTTGTAGTTGCTGGGATAGCGGCAGGCAGCTTCAGAGCACACCTTCATCTCTTGGTGGAGCGTTCGGGCCAGATGTTCGCTGAGCTCCTGACCCCTCTCAGCGTCAGCCTGCTCAGCTTCGCCCTGGTGCGGCTGCTTGACATCTACAGCAGAGAACTGATGTAGGATCTGCTGCAGGACCCAGCGTCTGCCCCAGGGATGCACAAACGCATGGCAAGGTTACTGCTAGAGCAACACTTCATCTACAGTCCCATTTACACCTGCTAGTAGCAGTTTAAATGTCTTCAAAAGAACAAAAATGACTAGTATAGCTGACATTAACAAATATGAGAACTTTGAGTAACGCACCTATAATATTCTATAAACTAAAAACAAATTAGTCTCATGTCTCTGCAATCTCACCTGTGTATCCATGTCTCTGGGCTTTTGGGGAACTTGGTGAGGGCCAGCTTGCCCAAATAGAGGTCCTTCTCTGGGTTAAGAACGCCACACTGCAAAAGTTCCTTCCTGCAATAATAATCAGGATTACCTCACAACAGGCCTGCACAGCAGCCACAGTGAGTAGAGTGAGTCATGAAGGCCTCGGCTGCTGTTTACTCTTTGTGAAGTTACACTTTAAAGGCTTTGACAAAGAGCAGCTGACTTTACTAGGACTTGCTATTGCTGAGGAAATAGTTGCTGTATCAGCTCTACCTGACATTCCAAGCGGTGGTGAAGTCCGGGTTAAGGAGCAACACAGTGCAGGTGATATCCACTAAAGCTGGGGACACAAAACAAGCAGTTTGTGTGTCAGGGCAAGACTCATCTACTTTCTGTAGAACCCCACAACGAAAGCCTGAGTCCCTAACACTATGGACACAATGAACCCTTTCATTTTCCAATCAAGTAAAAGCACCACGTAGAAACTCTAGGTTTATACACTTGTACTTCACTGAAAGAAAAGGTTTTTATTCACCTCTCTTAGCGGCTGCATTTTCAAACTATCTCAAGTGTAGTGGTTTGTGGATCCTCAGATGCACAGTTTCCCTTTGGTTGGGTTGGTAGGTAAATATAATAATCTTGTGATACATCATGTTTGACAGGGATTAGTGCCTAAAACCCAGCTATTGTACTAAACTCATCCTATCTTACTCTGTTAGTCAGGATAATGAGGAGCAGCTTAGTGAGTCAGTGAACAAGCAGGTTCGGCACAACAGCTGACAATGCACAGCATCTTGTGATGCCCTAAAAGATCCACAAAACCAAAGCACAGCTGATGTTTGGGTTCTATACATTGTATAACGGCTTAAAGTTCAGCATAGTGAGCTGAGTTTATGCTTTATCTGCAGAAAACACTACTCAACCTTAGACTTCATGCAACCTTTCTGTAATTGCAGAATTGGCACTTAGTAAATCTAATTGTTACGTTGTGATACTATTATATGCAATACAATACAAGTTAGACAAATATGAAAAATATAGTTGAAAGTGTGTGACAGTACTAAACCTAGCCAAAAATAAAGTGCTTGGAACATGGATACAAGCATGATTGAACTGCTTAGGTGGAGGGAAGTAGAGTCGATTCTCTAGTAAATCTGTCAGTAATACCATCCCTACTATAGTGTTCAGTGTACAGCTGTGGCTCCTCAATAAGCAATGATCATAACCAATTTACCTCCAGCTGAAGTGTAATGCAATGCAACATTCTTTCAGCTTGTGCTTGACTGAACACTGTAGGAGCAGTTGATAAGGGATAGCAGACTTGTGTTTTTTCATCTGAATATAATAATAGTAAATATGATGAGGCAAGGTCTATTACCGTCCCTTTCCAGCCAGTGTTTGCGCTGGCGGTACAGCAGCAGCTTGTTGTGCACATACGGCAGCAGGAATTTAACACACCAGCTCTCAACACCCAGCTTGTTCTCTACTAGGACGATAGGACTGCGGTTGTAGCGAGCCTCTGGGCACGGGATCACACCGATCTCATCACTGAAGAAAAGGGGAGTAAGAAAGAAAGATGAGGAAGTTTTTCACTTTTTACAGGAACATGTGTCAGTCTTCAGTCACATCACTGCTAACTTACCCGTTACCTGACATGGCCTAAATGGCCCGATTGTACATTTTATTAAATAGTAGTTTAATTTATACATTTCTTTTGCAAAACCAGTTAAGTGTTTTGTTAAAATCCAGATGAATATAGAATCAATATAGAATATTAATTCTATATTGGTGTGGCTCCTCCATAGATCACTCATAGAAACACACTGTGATTCATCATTTCCATTAGTCAGTATTCAAACACATATTTACTGTTGAAAATTATTGATTTAAAATAGGGATATCATGTAAATGTGAAAGCTAACTTACACTAAGCAATTTATTGGAATTTGTTGTTTGAGTAAGTGAAGCTACCGCAAATTACATCATTACTTCATTGGTTTCTCTATTAATGACAGTATCTTCGCGTTAGCTTGTGGAGCCACGGTGCTAATGTTTACCTAATAAAACGACGCGCCTGCATCCACGGCAGCCTGGTGACAAATCAAGCAACTTAAACTATTGGATTTAAAGAAATTCCAAGCTAATTACTCGGGTTAAGTTGTTAATTAGCTAACGCAACCTGGGCAGACCGTGGATTGACAGCCGCTTCTCCACATCTGACCGTTAGTTAGCTAACGTTCAACACAACATTTCGTTCATCTGCACTCTAAACGTATTCGCATGGAGCCTCTAACTGATCCGTGTCACGGAGTCGGGAGCCAGGCTAGCCGACCGAGCTGTCAACTTTCTCTGAAGCGCTCTGGTCCCAGCTGATGGTCTAAGGCCACACAGATGAACAGCGGTACTGGTTCAGAGTGTTTTCCGCCTCAGCGTCCGCTGTTTGACAAACAGCAATTGGTTCCGCTCGCCGTGTTTACTGTCAACAAAACTTACATGTTGGGGTTTCTCTTGAAAGCATTAGTGATGTCTTTGACAACTCTCTGGACCAAGACGTCCACCTCCTCCTCCGACTCCGCCATGTTTAAAATTGTAAATGACGTCACACGGGTATACCTGACTGCTTCCGGGTTGTAACTACATAAGTACGGAAGCTCAGTGGGGCCACGTAGTTTTGATGGTACGCGTGCATTCACATAGTTTTTGGTAACTTTCTGTTTCTGTTATTTTTATTGTTATATTTAACTTAAATTATCGTTATGAATCTGTAGTCAGCACCAGCAGCTTTCTGTGTTGTGTTTATGGTAGTCATTTGTGCTACTCACTTGATGTGTATTCAATCAGGTGCTGTGCCTTCATTAAAATGTTTAACCCTTAATTTTAAAACTTGCTTACATAACATATAGTTTTAGATTCAAGTGCGTATGAGATGTTTTGGAATTGTCCTACAGTTAAAGTGTTATTTTTTATGTTCCAGTCATGTTATTGGGCAAGTGTTTTTTTTTTCTTCAGTATATAATCATTTTATGCATATTTCTTACTCAAAGATTTATAGAATTTAATGCTATCAGGTGAAGTGTATTTAATAACGAAGGAAAGTGTGGCCTAAGGAGATCAACACACTATAGCGAGGTGTGCATAATTATTAGGCAGCTTCTTTTCCTCTGGACAAATGTGCTCTGTCTCTGAAAAGTCAAAATTTGTAAAAGCCTTTCAGAGGATGCAGCAGTTTTTTGGTGTCTGATCATAGGTCAAATATAAAATAAAGATCTGAGAAAAATGAAGCTACCAGAAACCATAATGTTCGAGAATTACAACCTGCCTGGACTGTACAAGTGCAAGGTGTTCAGTGCTCAGAGACACAGCCAATGTAAGGAAGGCTGGAACAAGACACTTGCTTTAATTTGAAATGTCTGAAGACAGATGTTTCAAAGGTTTTATTGACTGATGAGCTAAGAGTCACTCATAATGGAGCACATAGACCAATGGGCTCGTGTCTGGTCACAGAGAGGAGGTGGAGCTCGGTGTTGGCATTGGTTGATATTATTAAAGATGAGTTGGTTGGACCTTTTCGAGCTACACTCAAACTCAACTCCCAAACCTACTGTCAGTTTTTAGACACTTTCTCTAGCAGTGGTAACAAAGAAAAATCTGAATCTTTCAAGAAGACTTTGATTGTTGCAGTATGCAGTTATACAGGCCATTGCTTTAGGTGAAAGGAGCAAGATACAATCACTAAATAATGTTAATGAAATTAGATTAGTCTTTATTGGCGACAGTAAAGATGTCAATATTTTTGATTTACACAACCTCAGTTTTGACATATATGAATAAGGCAGAAAATATAATCAAGGAAAATGCAGTTTCTTAAAACGGCAGACTAAGCAATATATTGTATGATGTTGGCTTTGAGGCCAGAGTTTCAGACTTCTCCTGCTGTTTCTCCAGCTTATCTGTGTATTTAAATCCAAGCATCACTTTTTGAAATGACATGCTGCAAATTACACAAATTAAACACATACAGCAGACATGCAGTACACTACTTGCAAACAAGTCTCTGATCTCTTGTTATGTTTAAAACAGGAAATAAGGCAGCTTTGGCAACGTCTCCCTGACTCCCCCACCTGAAATTCTGCAAAGCTTGTAACTTTCAAACAATGTTATGTAAGAGATGGACAACATCTGTTTCAAACCGCGTTTTTTTCAGATTCTAGAAACCACAGTGGGAAAGTCCAGAAGTGTTTACTAGCCCCAAAACATCACAACTAATAACCTCACTGTGTTTGTAAGTATTGTTTTAGCAATAACATCAATGCAAACATGACAACAACCTTCAAAAGAATGCAGACGTTTGTCATCCGAAATATACACTATGAAAAAAAAGAAAATTACAATGTTTTTTTCACTGGTGCCAAAAACTATTTCAAGTGTATAGATGAGGTGGAATGATGCAGCTCTGAGTAATAAAGAGCAGGTTTAAGGCAAGAGTTCTTGCTCACAGCTTCTGTCACTACTGACTGACTGCATATAATGCACCAGTTTTAGAATGTTTATCCTGACCTGCATGTTTTTCTAATAGCATGACAACCGTGAACTGCTCATATTAGCACAAAAGACACTGATACTATTTGACTTTGTGCACACATCTTTATTTGAGAAGACAACCCACAAAGAGCATATTAGGAGATAATAAATTTAATTCTTTACTGTCATAGTTATTTAAGTCTGAAGCTCTGCCTGTTTTTCTCTTACATTGATGTAGCATATCTGGGGCAGCACAGCGGTGCAGGGTTCATCGCTGTACCTTACTAGAAGGTCCTATGTGTTCTCTGAGCAATTCATAAGTTGACCTCAGTCTGTGTGGGTTTCTCAGTGTTTACACATTAGCAGCCTTCACTATGTGTCAGATTGGTCAAGGGTGCACCAGACCCCATGACCCAGGCCAGAACAAACAGGCAATTACATGATCGAATGCAACGCTATCTGGCTTATAAAGCAGTAGAAGGTGTGCCTCTAAGAAAATCATGATCACTTAATGGTGATGCTAGAATACCTAAAATGCTGCTCTCAAAGACCTCATGACTGATCACATCTGCTGCAGACAGATGATCATACAGTAAACATGAGAAATCCTGATAATACTCTCCTAAATCTGATACCCAACTCCTCATGCAGCCCTGATCATCTGGATGGATGTGCACAACCAGACCTCCCTAGTTGATACAAAATGCAGCAGTAGTATATATGTATATATGTGTTGTAAGGCAAAAACAGCCCACACTACAGTATAGGCTAAACATTTAGTGTTTCAATGTAAAAACAAGAACTCTATTTCTATGTCTATTCTTTCATCTAGAAAAAGAAGACAGTAGCATCTCAAAAAGCAGAAGCAGAGTTGTATTTCATGTTGTGACTGTGATATTATTGACGCTAACCATATCCAGATGTGTAATATGTTTCCACCAAAGGCAGTGATGGAGTTCTGAGCTCTAGGTGTATCCTGCAGGCCCTGCATGTGTAGCTGTTTCAATGAAATAGTTATTTTCAATACACAATAATATTAAAGAGGCTGCTGTCTGTCATTGTTTATTAGCTGTGTTTTATTAGTAAATTACTTGAAAGCAAAATAATGAAGCAAAACATAAATATCTATGGATTTCAATATCCCAGTTTTACAGCTTGACTTCATTGTTTTGGTTCCCTGCTCTCAACAACCTGCATCAGTTAATAAAACTACAGCAGATTCCAGACGCATTAGAGGGATCTAGATCTTTTAAAAGCCTGCTCAAGTAAATAAAATGATCAGTGGAATTCAAAAAGGTAAAATAACAATACAAAAACAATGAATAAAAACAACAATGAATAAAAGCTGTACATTACATCAACTTCTCCTGGCTCCTCAGAAGTATTTAAACAGTGAGGCCAGTTCTTCTATTCTGAAAACTGAAAACATTTAGCATCTTTCACCATCCATTCATTCGTAAGAAGAGATAAAAAATCATTCTATATATATGTGACATTCATTTGTCAATTACCCTTTAAATTTGAAGCACATTCTCTGTACAAACTTTTTAAATTAAGGTTGACTAATTAAGGTTTTCTTTGGCTTTGGCTGAGGACTGAGAATTGTAATTCTGACAATGCAATGTTGTTATACAGTAAATGGTAGATAGAAGGTAGAAGGCTTTTGTGAAGATTGTTTGGCGGTGGTTGTGGTGATGTTGGTGTGTGTGTGTGTGTGTGTGTGTGTGTGGTTATGGTGATGTTGGTGTGTGTGTGTGGTTGTGGTGATGTTGGTGTGTGTGTGTGTGTGTGTGTGGTTATGGTGATGTTGGTGTGTGTGTGTGTGGTTGTGGTGTGTTGTGTGTGTGTGTGGTTGTGTGTTTGGTGCTGTTTGTGTGTGTGTGTGTGTGTGGTTGTGGTGTGTTTTGTGTGTGTGTGTGTGTGTGTGTGTGGTTTGGTGTTTGGTGTGTGTGTGTGTGGTTTGGTGTGTTGGTGTGTGTGTGTGTGTGTGTGTGTGTGTGTGTGTGTGTGTGGTTGTGGTGATGTTGGTGCGTGTGGGTGTGTTGTGTGTGTGTGTGTGTGTGTGTGTGTGTGTGGTTGTGGTGTGTTGGTGTGTGTGTGTGTGGTTGTGGTGATGTTGGTGTGTGTGTGTGTGTGTGTGGTTGTGGTGATGTTGGTGTGTGTGTGAGTGTGTGTGTGGTTATGGTGATGTTGGTGTGTGTTTGTGGGGGGGGGCAGGGCCCTGGGACCTGGGCCCGCTTCTCTCCGCCCCTGTCGCCCGTTTACGTGAGGCGAGAGAGAGACACTGCGACCTGGACGCTGCCTCTGCCTCCAGTCTCATTCATCCTCCAGAATAAACACTTCATCTCTTGTGCTGACATGTGAAAGACAACACGCGAGGTTCCACGAGCTGAAGCTCCACTTCTGTCGGCGAGTTTAACGACTGCAGAACTTTAAAGAGCAAAAAGACGATGCGCGGCGTCAGCTTCGCTCTCTCTCTTCAGGGTAAATCGGTTTGAAATGCTGGACGAAGCGTTTGCATTGGTTTGATGCTACGTCCGAGGAGCTGACGCGTCTTTGTGTTGCAGTGCTGCTGCCGCTGATGTGCGGAGCCGTCGCGGTGCAGCAGCAGCAGCTGCCGGGGAGCTGCAACTTCGAGCTGGGCACCTGTGGCTACGCGTCAGACCCGGAGTTCGGGAGGTGGACGATGAACGAGGAAGGTACGGTGTCCTCATTCTCCGCCGGCGGTCACAGGGCTGCGTTTAATCCCATACTCAATGGCACAGCATTGGCTTCTACGGGTGTGGTGCATGCACCGTCAGGGTCGGTAATGGGACCTTATACTGGACCTTGGAGTGGGCACCAGGGTAGCAGACGTGGAGGGATGTGACCGATGTCCAAATACTGGAAACTGCCAGGAAAGTGGAGATCAGCAGGAGCCTGAGCTGATACTAAGACAGATACAGGTCCAGAAACAGTGGAGGCACCAGAGCCGCAACTCGAGCAGGAATGCGAACAAAACCCAGAGTTGGCGTGTGTGCAGATGTGGCATTAACAGGCTGAAGGATGTGGTCTGGAGTGAGGGAATTCCAAGGACGCAAAGGGGAAACTGGGCCAGACCCTGGAACTGGACCAGTGACATGTGCTGCAGGTAGACATGTGGTAGAGGGCCCGGCCCCGGGGGGCAGCACCTACCGTAGATGATGTAGTAGTGACTAGAACCAGATGTGAAGGAAGAATGTAATGACAAACATGTAAACCAACAACAAAGCAAAAAGCAACAAACAACGCTGTGTGAAAGCTGGAACGAAGGTCCAGTCCAGAGGATCATCTCCTGGAGGACGTACTGTTAATATACTGACAGTATATTAACATTAGTGGTCGTGGTGATGAGTGTCACTACTCCTGAAAAAGCTCACGTTAAGACCGAGCTGTGGACTTTACCACAGCAGACGAGACCAATTTGAGTGAGAACGTGTAGAAAGAGTGAGACTGAAAGTGGGTCAAACACATGGAATGACAGAGCAGAAAGGATGGCTGTTACCACAGGCAGCACAGGCTGCCAGACAGCACTCAGATGGGCTCTGCCCTAGTTTATGCTTCCGCTCAAGACTTCGCACAAGGTGAAACCAGAGTGAAGTCTGCTGGAGATGTAACACACATGTTCAGATTCATCGAACCCTGATGACATGACTATTAGTCAGATGTGTGTGTGTGTGTGTGTGTGTGTGTGTGTGTGTGTGTGTGTGTGTGTGTGTGTGTGTGTGTGTCTGTGTGTGTGTCTGTGTCTGTGTGTGCATGCGTTTGTGTGTGTGTGTGCATGTGTGTGTGTGTGTCTGTGTCTGTGTCTGTGTCTGTGTGTGCATGCGTTTGTGTGTGTCTGTGTGTGTGTGCATGCGTGTGTGTCTGTGTGTGTGTCTGTGTCTGTGTCTGTGTGTGTGTGTCTGTGTCTGTGTGTGCATGCGTTTGTGTGTGTGTGTGCATGTGTGTGTGTGTCTGTGTCTGTGTCTGTGTGTGCATGCGTTTGTGTGTGTCTGTGTGTGTGTCTGTGTCTGTGTCTGTGTGTGTGTGTCTGTGTCTGTGTGTGCATGCGTTTGTGTGTGTCTGTGTGTGCGTGCATGCGTGTGTGTGTGTGTCTGTCTGTGTGTGTGTCTGTGTCTGTGTCTGTGTGTGCATGCGTTTGTGTGTGTCTGTGTGTGTGTGCATGCGTGTGTGTGTGTGTCTGTGTGTGTGTCTGTGTCTGTGTCTGTGTGTGCGTGCGTGCATTTGTGTGTGTCTGTGTGTGCGTGCATGCGTGTGTGTGACCAGTTCTGATTCACTGCTATAAAGCTACGACCACGTGGAGTCTGACTCTACATGGTTCCCATCCTGTGGAGGGGGAGGACGCTGACACATCATGAATAGTGCTGTAATGGCTGGAGCATTTGAAGTTCAATCAGACACAAGTATAATGTATATTACCACATATTAGTCACACTAACTGGATTTCAAACTGACATACAAAACTTTGACCAGGATTATTTCTTGCCTTTTACATTTTGACATCTATTCCTCTATTATTAATGCTTTACACATGTGTTAGAATGTTGTAAATGCTCCAACCAGCAGTAGTCTGTAGAATGGTCTGTGTTATAAAACAAAGCTCTAGAAAGTTGGGGATTTTACAACATTTAGTCACAGTTGCCCGACTGACAACACGTGTGATTACATCACACGCGGAGCCACTAATTCCAATCAGCTCCCTCTTTGTCCTGTTCTGCAGCGGCTGCTTCGCTCGGCGCATCAATCAGCTGCCTTTGTGTACGATCACCTGTCATCACAGTTTACCTTTCCCCGTGGCACTAAGTTGTGCTTGCTGTTTTCTTGCTGCTTCGTGTGTAGTCACATCAGACCCGCTGTTCCACCTCGAACAAAGCTCTACCTCAAACAGAAGCTGCAGCAGAGATCCAGAATGCTCCTCACCAAACCACTAACCAGGCTCAGATGGAACAGGCCCAGCTTGGAAATAGTGATAGACTACACCCTGTGGCAATAAATAGGATGGGACCACAGCAGTGTTTTCTGTTTGGTTACCATGGCAACTGGCTCTGGTGCTGCAGAGGCTGCCCCCCAAAAAGGAACCCAAGGCAGAGTTTACGGTTGAAACCCTGGATGTATGTTCTAGGTGATTATACTCAGTAAACAGAGACATCAGACACAAAGACGGAGGCTGAGCCAGAGTGGAATAAACAGTCAGACGGGACGGATGGGGTGAGGCGAGAGCTGTCAGGCCTGTCCACAGACCACCTACATCACCTCTCAGTTTCTATAGCCTCACTCTGACTTGTTGACCAGGAGAGAGAACAGTTTGAAGACTATTCATATTGCAGTTAAATATTCCATATCTCCTGTCCTATGAGTCTTACTGATACTGTAGCGTATTTACAGTTTTTCATGAGTTGCAATTTAAAATGTCCCAGAACTCTGGCTGGAAAACAGTCTGCTGTTAAGAACTAACAGACATTTTTGAGGCGATACATCAGGGAAAATCCTAATTTAAAACATTTGGAACAGGAAAAGTGTGATTTCATAGAGACAGCGTGTATTAAATCAGCTGTGGGATCCAGTTAACAGTAGGTTTACTGTTCCTTCAGTGAATCAACCAGCAGATTACCAGTCAGAGCGTGAGCTTTAACTGCTACTAAGGTTCCTGATGAGCTTTATTTGACCAAAGAAGGGATCCCACATACGACTGCATTCCTCCCCCTAGCCTAATTTAGAGCTGAGGGCACTGAAAGCAGCACGTCGTCTGTCCACCAACACTGTTTATATCTGTAGAAGGCAGAGAGCTGAGCTGTGATAGAAAGGGAAGATGAGACTTTTTGTCCCTATATTGCAGAATAAAAGCAGTAAGAAGCATTTCTGTGTTTGATTCTCTCTGTTTCTATCTCAGTTCATTTATCTCTGACCACATCAGGATCATTCCATGGTTCAGACTTTTTCCAGTATTAGTGTCTATTTGGATGATTAAGTATGGTTACACATCTGATGTTTAAGGATCCATGAATTTAAATTGTGATGTGTTCCTGCAGAGGTAGCTTCACAGACTCTGGGCTGAGTCTGAGCACCGCAGGGACTCAGTTCTGTTCACATCAGACCTCTAGCACAACGTGGGGTCCTGCCGCCTGCAGAGGTTTGCAGGCCTCACCGCTACTGTGGGCTGATTCAAGAAACTTACACAAGACTATGTGGCTGGGTGCGTCTCCAGTCACCTGCAGCTCAACACCAGGACCAGGGACACGGTGCTGGACTCCAGTGGACCAGTGATTATTGAGGTGGTCGGGACCTGCAGTTGGTCCGTTGCCACGGACGCGCTGTGCAGGAGAGGACGGAGCCGAGCGTACGTCAGCACACATCTGTCTGTGCTCCCTTCAACATCTGGAGGACGCCTGCTGCCTGTGTGGAGGGAAGCTGGCTGTCAGTCATGGTCGGTCCACAGCTTCCAGTGGGCAGCACCATGTCCAGGCAGAGCAGCAGCAGCCTGTGACCGGCACACTGGAGCTGCTTCCTCCTCCGTCAGAGGCTCTACTCTAGCGCCACCGAAGGGTTTGAAAGGACTCTTAAAGTGGTTTGTGCTCGTCATTTTATTGCCTTGTCCTAAGATTGTGAACACTGTTGGATTCTGTGGTTGTGTTTGGGATGAATTAAGTATCAACTGTATCTAGAAGTGGTAGTCGTGGTTGTTCCCTCTGACTCTATATGAAGTGATGCTTCCTGGTAATGACACTTACATGCATTTCTGTGGCGTAGCATTCCTAAGTGCTGTGTTGTTGTCACAGGGCATTTGATAACAGTGGACTCAGCCTTCTTACGTGACCAGGAGCAGGCGGTTTCATCAGTCCAGTTTTGGACCAGCAGGACTGGAGCTGCGTGAGGCTGGTGTACCAGATCACTGGACGAGGCTCGCTGCATCTCCACCTCAGACCAGACAGCGATAACTTTGACTACAGGCTCTGGAGCGCGGACAAAGCTTCAGACAGCTGGCTCATCTCCAGTGTGGACCTCCCCAACAGCACGGTGCCCTATCAGGTCAGTGAGACCAGGTCACAGCACTCCTGTTCTCTTAGATGGAAACTCTGTTTGCGCTGAGCGAATATGTTGTATTCATGGTGTGGGGCAGGCGGGCCAGGCCCCGACTCCCCACAATGGTTTACAGTGGATTTTACAGTGGATTGTCTTCCTTTGAAAACAACATGAGCAAGCGTTTATTATAAGTATGAAAATGCTTGCTGTGTGCAGAGTGTGTAAGCTTTGGGAGTTGTGCGTTTTCTTTGGACCGGCTCGTCACGCACTGTTTTAAATCAACTTTGCTTGAGAATCTAATTTACAGAAGCCAAGCCTCCTTAAACACAGACTTAGTTTAAGGCCCAGAGCCACAGACCACCATAAAAAGAAGCACTGACGTCGTGCTGGTGTCCTCCATGTTGTTCCAGCGAGCCAACCGCTTTCATAACACTCTCCTACTGAAAGAAGAATCTTAGTGACTCCAAACTACTAAATTACACTATGACTGTTTTCCACATGCTCTGCCACAAGAGGAAACAGAACCCTTATGTAGTAGCCACATTACGGGAATGAAGGCTTTAATGTGTGACTGATAGACTGTGTGTGTGATATAAACAGCCACCACCACTTACACATACACATCAAATGTTAAAACATGTTGAATGTGGCAAACAAGATTTATTCAGTACAACTTGATGCTAAACTCAAAGCCGAGCTTTACACGTACTCATCTTGTAGCACTACTGCTAAGTTGTAGTGGCTTTGAGGTTTTTTAAGACCTTAGTTGAGTTGTTGATACGTCAATCTATAAAAAGCAGTTAGTAAAATGAAATGTGTGAGGCAACAGATAAAAGCTTTATAGAATGAAACGGTGGAGAACAGTGGCAGGTGAGTAGGAAACCTTAAAGGTGAATCTGGGTGGAAACAGGGAGAGGGTGAAGCAGAGGAGTTGTTAGACCGTCATCAACCTTACTTCTTGTTACACTCGTTTCCTGTCTCGTATCATGTTTGATTTGCTGGGTGTCGTTTTTAATTTATCATCCATCCTCACAAAGCAGCTGTGACCCACACCAGCACTCTGGTACAGTAGCATGATTATGGAGTCAAATTAGGTTGAGATTAGATTTGTGCTTGTGTAAACCGGTCTGTGCGTGTGTACTGTGCGTATGTAAACCGATCTGTGCGAACGTAAACCGATCTGTGTTTACGTAAACCAATCTGTGCGAACATAAACCGATCTGTGCGAACGTAAACCGATCTGTGCGAACGTAAACCGATCTGTGCGAACGTAAACCGTTCTGTGCGTACGTAAACCGATCTGTGCGAACGTAAACCGATCTGTGTCTACGTAAACCAATCTGTGCGAACGTAAACCGATCTGTGCGAACGTAAACCGATCTGTGCGAACGTAAACCGATCTGTGCGAACGTAAACTGATCTGTGTGTACGTAAACCGTGAATGTAAAGACTGACTGTGGACGAGGGTGATTAGCTGTAGATCACCAGTTGGAGGCAGACGTCATATTCAGTTACTCCACTGGGATGTGATGTGCTGTAGTGTTGGCAACTGCTTGGTGACATGATGTAGTTACTCTTCTTTTCAACAGATTCTGCTGGAAGGTCGACCCGAGCGTGGCTCAGGGAACAGCATCGCTATCTTTGAAATTCACATCGTTCCTGGTTACTGCATAGGTCGGTGTCACCCTTACATCAGCTGAGACAGTTTGAAATGAAGCTCTATTCATGAACCACCTTCCACCGTGTGCTGCCAGAGTGTAACTTTGAGGAGCATCACCTGTGCGGCTTCAGCAACGACTGGAACCCAAATGTTAACTGGTACGTTGGGGGGAGCGCCGTGACCGAATCTGTGTCCAACCTGCTGGAAGAGCACGTGAGCAACAACCAGAGAGGTGAACACACACACACACACACACACACACACACACACACATGCACACACACTGACAAGTGCAGCAAATATTCATAAAACCTCAGTCTACATTATAAATTATTGAATGTTTATAACACGTCATCACAATATTTATTTTTTCCCCACAACTATAAGCAGAACAACATATAATTAACTATGGTCCAGGGGCCATAGTTCCTGTGTGACTGGAGGAACGTAGCTCTTTTGAGCTGGTTCACAATGAGCTATTAGCAGTTATACATCATTGACAGCATTTACAGATGCTCATTTATATTTTCAATCTCTGAATTCATTTTAGGACAAGCCGTGTTGTTGGTTAAATGTAATGTTGTGTTGCTGTCTGGTCCTTATTGTTGTGTCAAGAGTGGCAGTATGTGAACGTGGACTGTCACTTTACTCAGACTTATGGTTCTGGAGGCCGGGTCTGTAATCAGGAAGCTATGATGGTAATTTGCGGTAGCTGCTGTGTTATTTGGTGAGAATAATGTGCTGCTGGTTTCCACCACTGTGGCTCACTCTTGTTCATCCTGTCTGGGAGTCAGTAAGTATCTGTTTAATCCTCGGTGGAATAAAGATGTGTGAAAATACAAGAGCAGAGTGTGAGCTCGTTTCCTTCATGTCTAATGTTTCATTAACAGGATAATAACGAGCCTCAGCCGTTTTTAAAGCTCTTTCATGTCTCCTGCTCCAGGTCACTACATGTATGTGGACTCTCTGTACGTCAAGCACTTCCAGGAAGTGGCCAAGCTGGTTTCACCCATGACCACGGTGCCCATGGCCGGCTGTCTGACCTTCTTCTACCACCGAGACCAGGAGAGGGGAAACATCTTCTCGGTCTTTACTAGGGACCAGCTGGGCCACTACGAGGAGATCTGGAAACCAGAGGTGTACGTGACCCCAGGCTGGACCCTGGTCAATGTAGAGATATGAAGGCACCACAGCCCCTGGAGGTCAGTGCCCAGTGTGGTGGAAGCGCCTGCTTGGATTGTAGTGAAGGTTCATTGAACTCGTCACACTTTGCTACAGACTTCTACAGACTTCTGTGTTTGTATTATTGGGTTTCTTCTCGTGCTGCAGATAGAAAAGCTTTTTATGTATCACTGGAGGGGAAACATATGGTGCCTGTCTTTGTTGTTGTGCAGCTGAGGAGACACACACACACACTAACACTGTGCTCTGTGGCTTCTGTCCGTGTGGAAAGAAGCTTGCGTAACATAAGTAAGTGGGTCAGGTCCTGCTTCCTGTCCGGCCTGGTTAGGAGTCGCAGCTTTTGCATCGGGCAGCGCTCCACTGATGGATCCATGTTCCCAGACTGGCCCTGCTGCACGTCTGCAGGCCTTGTACACTTGTCTTTACTTAGTGCTGCTGTTTGTTACCAGGTGGTGTTTGAAGTTGCTTTTAACAGTGCCAGAGGTGGATACGTGGCCATAGACGACATCTCCTTCTCCCCTGAATTCTGCCACAGAGACACAGGTGAGAAAGGAAACGGAGCTGCAGATGAATTAGTGACCGACTGGAGAAAACGTCTGTGATTGGCTGCAGAGAACAGAAATGTGAACTACTGCTTTTTATCATTTAGGCAGGTTCTGCATTGTTTATCTCCATTCTGACCCTTTGCTTCATGAAATTTCATCTAATTTTCAAAAGAGAATAAGAAACACAATTGCATTACAGTTGTACATAATGCCTAAAACCTAGAAATGTTGTGTATCAAGCTGCTTGTCACCAAATGAGCAGCTCTTCTATTGGGGTCAGGCTCCTGACCTCAGTGTGACGTCCTGTGAGCTACAGCTGAGCCTGAGGAGGTTCATAAAGGAGATGCTGTGTCCTGTGTTCCAGAGCCAAGCGTTGATCCATCAATAGCAAACTGTGATTTTGAGGACGGCTTGTGTCAGTACTATCAGGAGACAACTGAGACGAAGGTGTGGAGCAGAGTCTCTGTTAAGCCTAATGCCTACAGGATAGGAGACCATACCACAGGCTCCGGTGAGTCACAGACTGCAACAGTATCAACACGAGACTTATCAAACCTGATGTTTGCACATTCATGTAGCTTTGGCTGTAATGTGGGATCTTTCAGGAACTTTATCTGTGTATTTTGGGCCAAAGCTTTGTGGCCGTAATGAAGGTTTGTTTTACCTGAATGCCCAGGATAAGTAACATTGACTGGTTCAAGGATGGAGGAGCAGACGGAAGCTTGTCCTCCAAGGGTTTTCTGACCGCAGAGCAGCCAAGGAGAAGCAGAAAGGGTCTGTAGCACCAGAGTCAGTGGTGGGACTACAGCACACTGTGTGCTAAAGAGATTATTACAGAGACTAACCACTAGACCTACACTGCACATACATATCACAGGTTACTGTAGTGTAACAGGCCCAGGATTGACGCAATCCAGAATTTAGCTTTATTAACCCTAGAACACCCTTTACTATAAAAATACCCAATATAATATACATAATATACAATATAATATATATATATATAATATATATATAAAAATAGATCAAACTATGACAACACATGATAAATTAGAGTGGTTTTCTTTTATTTTCCACTGTGGTATGTGTAACAAAACGAAAAATAAAATCATAGGAAGATCCTAAAAGCATAGTGACAATAGTGAAACAATAGTGAGGCTGCCCAGGGAAAAATGCAACACGTTAAAAATGACCTGGTGATCGTGCTCCAGGTTTAAGAATAAAAGCTAGCTGCTAAATGCTGCTGCTGGTGGACACGAGGGAGATAAAGATAAAATCCAAACTTCTCCTGTGAAAAAGTGAAGGAAGTAGGAACATCTGCTGGCAGGTCATGAACTTGATCTGAAAGAGCCACTGATGCATCATGTGTCACAGTCTCTGGATCTGCTCCTTGTTTTATTTTGGTTCCAGTTTCCATTTCCGGTTTTATTTTGTAGCACTCCCGGTTTCTGTTTCTGTTCCTGCTTTACTTCCTGTTTACCCGTTGTCACAGCTGTTCCCTGTCAGTACCGGTCGTTATTACCCACACCTGCACGTTATCAGTAATCAAGTCACTTTGTATTTAACCACCACCTGTTCCCATAGTCCCTTGCCAGATCGTTGTTTCGTGTGTCATCATTGTTCCTCCAGTTCATTGTTCCTGTCCGGCCGTGTTTTCATGTATCCTGGTTTTGCTGATCGATCGTGTATGAACCTTGCCTGTCCCTGACGCTGTCTCTGCCAAAACCTGGAATAAACCACCCTTTTGATCACCGTCAACCTGTGTACGCTGTGCATTTGGGTCCTCACCCGAGCGTTCCTGACATAATGGGAACAAACGTGTTGGAGCACATGCACAGGTTACTGAGTTCACTGCTGAGTTCAGATCAAACATAAAGGTAATCCAGAACCCAGAGTCCATCGCTTAGAAGGGAAGACATAAATAAACAGCCCTGAGTCTCTTTGACACTAACTAAACATGAATGTATCCTCCTTAAACCTGCTGCTGCTCTGTTACATCCTCCTGGGCAAAACATGAGACAAAGTTCACAAACAACTTAATGTGTTAAATCTATAGGATTCAATATGCTTGAAGAGAACTTGATCTTATAAACTTGGTAATGGCCATTAAGCAGGTATGAAATGAACTCACATGACCAGGATCAGCAGTAACAGGCATAAGGATCAGCAGTTAATACATTCACGTGGCGGCAGAGATGAAACCAGACGATGAAACCAGACGATGTGGCACCAGTCTGTGACAGAATGAGGGTAGAGACGAGTGATACAGACGGGCAGGAAGAACAGGAAGCAGGAGCTTCACCATCAGTGAGCAAACTCAATGACTTCAGACCAGCAGCGTAAACTCATCTGTATGTTCTAACAGAACCTCGTCACTTCACATATCGCTGTACCACTGCAGTTCACAGCACGATCGGCTGTTAATGAAGGGGATATGTAGCAATGACAGGTCAGTGGTGCAGCAGATGAATGAGGGCGTGGCTGAAGTCTTAAATAAGTCTTTAGCCCCCACGTACACACATAGCAAACATCTGGATCTGGGAGCCAACTTAATAGGACTTTATTAATCCCACAATGGGTGCATTTTGTCATTTCCAGAAGGAAAAAGTAAACAAAAACAAAAACAAGACAAAAATACAGGACAGAAAGTCAGATTAACTGAGAAAACTTGTCAGGCTCACACACACATGTAGCTCCACTCTGATGCTGTCAGCAGGAGAGAAACACAAAGCATTGTCATCATGATGTTGTTACGTCAGTTCTAACCTATTTTCTCCCTAATCGGACTCACACAGTCATTAAGAGTCCTCTTTTCTCAGTAGGAATCCATCGTAATCATGCGTGTCTTGTAGCCATCGTCATCTGGGTTCGGTTCATGGTGAGCGTATTCATAAACCCCTGATCTTTGCTGTCCCTGTTAGGCTGCTTCCTCATGGCAGACCCCCGCCTCACTTCCAGGCCTGGTTACGTGGGCCGGCTCCACGGGCCGCTCCTACCGGGGAACCACAAATACTGCCTGAGGTTCTACTACCTGATCCATGGCTTCAGAAGCGTAGACGGCGGCCTGCTCCTTTACATCTATGACGAGAACAACGTGGCGCTGGAGAAGGTGTGGAGCCTGCCTGACAGCAGCAGAGCCGTGTGGACGCAGGTGGAGGTCACCTTCGCGAAGCCCATGCGTTCCAAGGTGAGCGGAGGGGAGACAGAGGGTGGGGGGTGGATGAGCACACGTTCAGCCTGTCTCTGCTTCCCAGGTTGTGTTTGTCAGCATATGCATGAACCTGTGGGACTGTGGCCTGGTGGCTGTGGACGACATCACGGTCAGCCTGGGCGACTGTCAGATCACAACAGGTAAAACCCTCATCTGTGTACATTACACCACACGGCTGGGACTGACTGGTGTGGCTGTGAGTCCATGCTTTAAGGGCCTGTGTGCTCGTCCTGGTGATCTTAACAAAGCTCCAGGAGCTTCATCAGACGTTACACACGGCCTCACGGTGAACAATCGGAACCATGCTTTCATCCTGTCCTGCTGTGAGGTCCGATGTGCTCCACAGGCTCCCTCCCTGGACAGTGCAGCTTTGAGGACGGGCTCTGTGGCTACACGCAGGATGAGACCCAAGACAAGGCCAAGTGGCTGCGTGTCCGGGGCCACACGCCCACCTCCTACACGGGGCCCAGAGGAGACCACACCACAGGGGTGGGTGAGTCATTTCCTCGTCCCTGCTTCGTTCATTCTTTCAGGGGAAGGCAGCTGGATGAGATCTGGTGTGTCATGAAAGCACGGATGCTTCATCAGCAGCAGCAGCAGCAGCAGCAGCACGCTATCATGTCCTCAGGTTATTCCAGATGCAGGGACTGTTTTAATGTTTTCATAAGCAGTAAGCAGTAGACCTCCTCCTTTATGCTTCACTCTGGGAGCAGTTCTCTATGTCTAACAAAGGGTAGAACCAAAATTCTGTTATTTGCCTCAATCAGGCCAAATGAGTTTATGTTGTCAAGTCACCATTCACTATTGTATTGTTACAAGTTAAGACCCATTATTGATACGATTAAACAGAGAAAGCACATGAAGGACGTTCCACCGGTACTTTGTCACCACATGTTTCTGCAGTAAGACGTCCGTGTACTTCTTCCAGGCTATTTCATGTACATCGAGGCCTCACTCATGCGTCCGGGCCACAAAGCTCGGCTGCTGACCTCTGACCTGCGAGGCTCCTCGTCCTCCCAGTGCCTGGTCTTCTACTACCACATGTACGGCTCAGGCGTGGGCGTCCTCAGCGTGCTCCTGCATCACGGCAGCTGGGAGCAGGACGCGCTGATGTGGAGGCGGCGCGGTGAGCACAGCGTCAGCTGGATGAGGGCCACGCTGGAGTACCACTGTGAGGGCCGGCACCAGGTAGGTCCAGTCTGAGCAGCGACGCTGTAGGAAACCTGTGCCACGAACAGTTGCAACCGACACGGATCTGCAGGAGTCACAGAATCACCACCCCACACGAAGGCGCTGACTTCCTCCAAACACAAAAGGGGTCAATCCATTTATACAGTCACCGCTCCGGTGCTGCAGGTGGGATGAACAGCCTCGATGGAGGAGGAGCTCAACACTTCTGATGAGTTGGCAGTGCATCATAATGCTGCCATTAATCAGCCCCAGGACTGAACGCACTCCAAGGGCTGCAGCAGTGAGCGCCTGAAACAGAGCAGACACGAGATCATGAAATGACCACGAGTAACAAAGTACAAAATCATGGCAACAGCAAACTCACTAAATGATAAGCTTGATTAAAAGGACAACAGAGAACATGTAACTGTGGTTAGACGACAATCTGACGCGGTTCTGAGGAAGAGTGAGAACGGAAAAACACAATTAACTCAAACCAGCGACACTAAGGCACAGGAAGTGATCCAGAACTGAGCCTATCAAAATAAAACACAGCCTGGAAGTCAGCTGCCGACATTAAACACATTTCACACTGGAATAATGAAATAATAATACAAATATTTTCTGTCTGGCTGCTGAAAGGAGCTTCCAGACTAGGTATTATTTAAACTGTTGGCGTGTTCAACAACCTGATATACATGCATGATACTGGTGCCATTAGTGAACACAAGGTTTGGTTATCGGTTCCACTAACAGGGCGGTGCCGCTAATTACCAGTCTATGAACTAGTGTTCCAGCACCACAGACACATAGAGTGAAGGTGCATGTGGAGCGGAGCATCTATAGTGTGAACAGTGTGTTTATTTGCTCTGACTCTGCTTCATTTTAGCTGTTTCTGTTCTAGTTCAGGTTCACATGTCAAACATTTATGGGTCTAACTAGACTTTATGCTTCCATCAGATCATATTTGAAGCGATCCGCGGGCCGTCACTACGAAGTGACATTGCTATTGATGACATCAGTTTTACCACAGGACCGTGTGAAGGTACGAATGGTCCCTGTGGATGTTAATACGCCTGTGTTGGTACTTGATTCAGTGCTTATTGAGCTGTTTGTCGTCCCCTTTTCCAGATGCCGGTGATGTCACTCCCTACTCAGGCTCCTCAGAGTACATCAACGAGATTGAGAAATGAGAGCAGTGTGACGTGACGAGTGCCTGTTAGGTTGTCGGCGCTGGTGTGTTAACGTGTGAAGCCATCGGCCCGGCACGACAATCTGCAGCCTTGTTGAGCGAAGCTTGTGTCAGGACCACAGCCTTCGGGTGCTGCTCATCGATGGCCTCTCATCACGGTGGATGGGATTTATGCAGTGTTTTCATACAAACATCACACTTATGATGCTCAGTTACAGTTACAGACTCTATGCACAAGCCCTTATCTCCATATATACAGTAATGTAATAATAATGTGTTAGCCTAGGTACACATTCATTCATCTGACTAACCCACTGTGACCTCAGTAGTAAACATGTAGACACGTCACCATGGCAACAGTTCCAACAAACACAAAGCATGTAATATGAGTAATAGAGTAATTCAGTGGCAGACAGTGTGGTTTGTTGTGAGGAAAGCAACACACAACGGCTGGCTGGACACAAGCTAAATGCTAATAGCTTTCATTTCAAGCTCACTATGTAGCTGTTCCACTGGGACAAAGGACACGAGTCCAGCATTAAGTCACAGTCTATTAGTCACATGTTGGTTTGTTTTAAGGTGCTGGAAACCTTCACTTTAAGTCTGATCCATGATCTCTCATTAGCATCTAGTGTTTCTTCTGTTTGCTTCTCTACTAAACCTGTCTGAGGTTCACCACAGCCACCACAATGTAGCCCATTAAAGAATCAAACCAGTTCACGAGCTCCTGTTTCCTGTTTTCCTTGGTGGATGTGAACAGGCTCCGTAAAGGACCAGAAAAACTACAGTCACATGAAGGCAGCGTCTCCAGAGTTACGTGCTACTGTACAGTCAATTCTCTCTAGTAAAGTAAGCTGGCTTGGAAACAAAACAAAGGCTGTTTTTTTTATTATTTTTTTTTATTTTAAACCAGATTCTCAGGTAATTTATGAACCAGCTCGAGGCCAGATTAGTTCCTGGATGTGACTTTCAAGCTTTGTAAATGAGCTTAATAGCAAATCAAAATGGTGCTCATGCAAAAGGAGTTCTGTTTTCACTTCCTATCATATTTCACAGGAGCTAAAATAAGATTGTTACAGGCAGGCTGAGATATCAACACGTCATCATAACATACAATCATCTTTTTTAGCTGCATAAAGGATTAGGTTAAAACATCCACACCACTGGGGGGCAGTGAAAGACCACAACCAGTGACGGCAGCCCAGATGAACTGGTGACAGACGTCCAATAAAACCACATTTATGAGAATAACAATTATTAAATCATTCTGATAGTTATTCCCACCTCTGATGTTTACAGTTCAAGTCATTGTTTAAAATGTTTTTCGCTTTATTGATTGAACCATTATTTATTTGTCTTTTCACTGAACAAAGGAATTGAAAATATCAACATAGTTTCATTTTGAAATCTTCCATTTTGCATTTGTTGTCTTGTCTTAGCCTCTGTCCACACTCTTCTTCTGCACACATTAAACTCTATTGACGCACGTATAGTAATTTATTTGTGTACAGATGTTTATCTTCAGGTCCTTGTTTAATAACTGAGCAGTGCACCGTCACCGGAGCCCTGGGACTTTAGAGGTTTAATTACTGTTGAGCGAATCCTTCCATTAATTTGTGTATTATGTGCTGAAGCCCCTAAAGCCTAACGCTGCCCATCAGTCTGCCTGCGTTTCAAACACTCCATCAGTGTGTTCGGCCCGTTTCATCCTGTCAGGTACCGATGGAGGTTAGAGGTTAGCTTACATACAGGAGGCTCAAAATGATCTACATGAGCCAGTGAGACGGAGCCGGGACCTTTTCTCTGTTCAGCGTCGGCTGAAGCCTTTCTGTTGAAAAGAATCCAGATTTGCCTAGAAGTGCAAACAGGTTTGTAAAGGTGCATTTGCTGAACATATAGTGAAGCTTTTATTATTTTTGCTGAGGCTGAGACTGATTGTATTTTAGTAAATGTCACTACACATCGGAGCAGATCAGAGATCAGAGTTAAAACAAGGTTTGATGGACAGGGGGCAGAAACCTCTGAATCAGTTACTGTGAAATCTTGAATTCAAAGCGAAGGAAGCAAAATGGAGTGAAGACTTGATTTTCTTCCAGTGTAAAGTGACTAATTAGCTTGTCATCATTAGTGGAAGTGGTCAGTGTGTGACAGTTGTGAAGCGATTGATTGCATCCAGCGATTTGGTGGAGGATCTCTGGAGGTTAATCACTGCAGGATGGAGAGGTCAGCCTCTCAGGGCGTGCAGCTCGCTCGATAGCTCTTCATCTGAGATCGCTGAGACGTTGTCTCCAGCTGCGACTGCTAAAAACCAATAGTGCCCAACTTCATGTCGGGATTATAGAAGCAGGTTTTATACAGTATTATGTGTTAAAACCCAGAGGACGGGTTATTTCTCCTTGTCACCTGCTGTAGATGCTTCCCAGTCATGGAGGAGCTGCCACAGATGTTTTTGCAGCTGTGCTGGTTGGTGTTTTTACTACATCACCAACAGCGTCTCCACGTTTAACCTGCTCAACTGACTCTCAGCTCCTGGAGTAACGTTGTCTCTTCTGAATTCGTTTCTCTCCATAATATGGATTTGTACTTGACTCAGGAGCAACTCCAGTCAGTCTGCAACCTCTGATGACAGACCTTGGTTCTAGCGCATGGCTAATGCGAGCATTAGCACTAATGATGAGCACCTTGGAGAGCAGGCAGACTTGACACCAGGCAGGAAGAACAGTGGAGTGCGTATGGGGTGCCGAATGTAAAAGGAGCACCTATAACTAGTTTTCTCACATTTAACTAAACGACACAACATGTTTTCTCACATTTAGTTAAATGTGCAAAAGTCTAAATGTAAATGTTAAATGTAAATATAAATGTTAAATATGAATGTAAATGTAAATGTAAATGTTAAATGATCGCCGAGTGTAAAACTGAATATTTAAGTAGACTCCACCCCCTATTATCCTAGATCAGTGACGCGGACTCAAACACGTCAAACAGTACGCATAGCTCCGCCCACATCTGACTCTGGATCGGTGCAATACTGGAGAGAAGCCTGAAGTCGAAGCCATCATGGCCGCCAGCTCCGACTCCCTCCCGTTGGGGGAGATTGAACGGGCTGTAACGGCAGGTGTGCGGGCTGAGGCTCCGCTTCAAACTGCCGTTCTGTCGTAAACACCATTAATGAGGAGTCAAGTAGGTTTAAATAGAATATTTCTGTGGCGCCGGTGGAGAATTAGTTGGCTAACTATACTAGCTAGCCGAAGTTACGTCCAGGCTAAAAACAAAAGTTTCCAGATCAGATGTGGGCGGGGTTTGCGCGCACTGTTTGAAGTGTTCGAGTTCGCTTCACTGATCTGGGATCAGCATTACGAGCGGTCTTTGAGGGTAGAGGTGGAGTCTACTTATATATTCAGTTTTACACGGCGAACATTTAACATTTACATTTAATATTTAACGTTTACATTTAGGCTTTTTCACATTGAACTAAATTTGGGAAAACATGTTGTGTCATTTAGTTAAAAGTGACTATCGGCACCCCATACACACTCCACTGTTCTTCCTGCCTGGTGCCATGGTGCAGCTCAACACTCTGAGGACAGTGGAGATGCTAGTGGACGGGCTTCAGGAAGGACCCAGGGGTTTATATCAAGTCTCTGGATGGAGAGGTCGCAGTTGTCTGAAAGCCCCAATAATTATAAATGTACCAAAGATTACAAGTTATTTCAAAATCTTCAAAAGGGTTAATGCTGTATATATACTGTACATACTGTATGTATGTAAACCAGAAAAAAAACATTTGTTAATATTCAGTTAATACAAATATTTCTTCAATAGATTTACACATATAAAACATACAGGGCATGAGTTTTCTTTGTCTATTTGCAGTTAAGTCAATATCACTGATCATTATTGACTCCACATCTGCTCATTCTTTAGCTGCTGCTTGTCGTTGCCTCCGTTCTCTCAAAGCTGCTGCAGAATTGAATATTTTATGGCACTTATTGATTTGATCATTGAGGACATCTCTGCTGGTGGCTCAGAGCTGGACTTAACGGAAGCAGGAGTGATGATGAAGATGAAGCACCATCTCGGCCTGTAGGTGGCGCCATGTTGCAGCTCACCGTGTCAGCTCTGCGCATCATCCATTTACTATAACAATCTTTGTCTTCTTCTGTTTCAGGCCTTGGCTTCACTCACCTGTGCTTGTAATCAGATGCTCTACACTCACGCTGTTCATGCCAGAACGTCATCTGACTAAGGACTAAGGTGGAAGTTTGACATACAAACACGTCAACACTGTATTGTACATTTGACAAAGTAAGTTTTGGCTTCATACAGGATATTATCATTTGAGGCCCACTTCTAAACAGTGTTCATCACCTCTACAGCGCAGAGTGGATCAAACCGACACCAGTGTCACAGAGTGGCTCAGCCTCAGGACCCCACGGTGGCAGGTTGTCATCGCTGCAACAGGTACAACCACGAACTAAAAGAGTCCAACACGTTGTTTGTTACTGTGACAAAACTGAAGCAACCAACACAACATCCCCTCAGCCGTGACTGATCATCATCCACTGCCTCCGCCCTCAGCGCGTTTCTACCACCGAGAGGTTGCATCGCGGCTGATGCGGTTCAGCCCAGCTCGCTGGTTCTGGGCTCTGGTTCTGTGCAGGAGCCGTCACGGCGCTGCGTTTCAGGGGTTGGATCTGGACTCAGCGCCACTGGAGAGCAGAGCAGAGCACTGAGAGCAGCTTGGTGCCGGTTCCTTCTGGGTTCAGCTTCCCAGAAGCTGCTGGACCAACTCCACAAAAGTTAAAGTTCATGTGCACGTGCAGTTGATGTGCTGGAAACAATAAAGGACAAATAAATGCTCACAATAAATCAAAAGGACATGGAAAAATAAAAGAATGTTTTTACCATAAATGTTTATCAGCCACTGTTTGATGTGGAGGCATTCACACGGCCCATAAATCTGTCCGAGTCAGAGGAACTGAGTTATAACATATAACTCAGACAGGTACTAACACCCACCCCAGTCTGCAGATCTACAGGCCTGTTCTAGCGAGAACCTTCACAGCTGATCTTTAATGTCACAGTGGAAGACAGAGACAAAGGAGCGTCCATTCAAACGCGCCTGAGAAGCTCCTGGTGTCAAACAGGCTTTAACCCATTAACTGGTGACGGAGCAGCGTGGCTCAGTCAGACCTGCTACCGGAGCTTGTTACATAGTGGTATTTGCCATTTGTTTATTACTGCCTTAGTGCAGAACCAGATCCAGATCCAGATCCAGAACCAGATCCAGCAGCTGCGTCCTAATAGTTCCAAACGTGAGCGTTAACTCAGGTTGAAGTTAAACAAAGACCAGACTCTTGCGTTTCTGCTTGGATGGAACCGGCTCCTACTCTCTTTGCTGCCTTGCTCTGAGGCAACACGTGCACTCACTGCACTCAAAGCGAAGCTGCTGTGACCTACGATGGGGCAGAAGGAGCCGCTGGTTCTTCTGAGCCTGCTGATGATAATTGATTTGCTTGAGCTAAATGATATATGCTTCATCACAGTGAGCCGTAATTGTAGGTTCTGTGGTAAATGCAGGCTTCACCAGCGTTCTGTTTACGACGCAGTGCAGCCGCAGACGTGCCGTCCATGAAACTCTATGGAACAGCTGGAACGGCTGTTTGATTCAACCCAGCCTTAAACTGTAAACCAGGAGATTATTCTGAGAAATCTGACCAACGCGACCTTTTCTAAACCCACTTTGGCGTTTAACGGTGGAGAAGCTGCGTGTGGACGTCTCCACTGGAACATGCGTGTAACACGCGACAGGAAGCGCTGTGAGTCAATGAGGCAGTGATGAACAGCTGTGTGCGCGCAGGAGTGGCTCCGTGGGATCAGGTGTGAGGCGCTGCTCGCAGCCTCCAGAGGTCATTCTCACCACAGTTGCCACTTGTTGCCAAAAGCAGCTCGGCGGCTCCAGCGTTCAGCACCGCACGGTCCGGGTCGCTCGATGCGTGGCTGTTAATGCGGGACGTCGGCAGCGCTGGAAGTCGAGTCCTCCATCCGTTTGACAGCATTTGGACGCATCAGACGGAGCGAAGCATGGTTGATAACACGAGGATAGCAACTAAAGCCGCTCTGGTAAGCGCCCGTTTCTCCACTTTACGCGCGGCGTTTACGCGCTCTCGGCACAACTTTATCCATTTGACTGAAGTATTGGACGGGTGTTCCGCTTTACATTGGGTCAGTGTGAGGTCCAAAGTGTCCAGCGCGTAACGAGGCTGTTTAACGTGGCTCCATCCTCTCGTCCCGCAGCCCGGCTCCTTCTCGTCCGCCAGCGGTCTCTCCCTCCCGGCGCCCTCCGCCTCCTCCCACGGCGCGTTCCCCGGCGCCCAGCCGCCGCCGCCGCAGCAGCAGCAGCAGCAGCCCGGCGGCGGCATGAAGCTCGAGGCGGTCATGGAGAACCTCCAGCGGCAGCAGGCGGCGCGGCTGGCCCTGGAGGAGAAGCTCCGGCAGGCGGACAAGGAGAAGGAGCTCCGCTCCATGGTGGAGTCGCAGCTGCAGCAGCAGACGCTGGCGTTCCGCCACTACCAGGCGGCGATGCGCGGCGCGCCGCTGCCCCACACGGAGCTCCGTCCCGGGGACGGGAACGGGGACGGGGACGCCTCCAGGCCGGACAGCCGCGACAAGGAGCGGGAGGAGGAGGCGGAGGACGGAGGAGCACGAGCTCATGGACGACGAGGAGGAGGACGACGACGGCGGCGGCTTGAACCGCCACGCGCACCGTCCGTCGCCGAACAGCGCCCACGTGCACCTCCTGAGCAGGGTCCCGGCCGGCTTCGTCCCCGCGCGTCGCTCCGAGTCCCCGTCCGCGCACCCGCAGTCCCAGCACCACGAGTGGACCTACGAGGAGCAGTTCAAGCAGGTAGGACGGCGCCGCGAAGCTCGGTTCTGATAAAAGTAGGGCTCTGTTTGGTCCAGTAACACGCTTTACTCTCCGTTCTGATGCATTTTGAGCCCACTGGAAACTTTGGTGCGTTTCAGTCGCTCGTGAAGTCCGTTCCGCAGACGCGCTCCGTCGCGCGCACTTGCGTCTGCAGCGTTTTCACTCAGAGCGAATAAAATTCATCAACTCCGTTTCTGTTGAACTTTGACTCAAGGATTTATTGAGCTTATTTACAACCTGGGAACAATATTTATTATTCACAAGATTAACCATTAATTACCCGCTCCGCGTGGTTCGGTGCCAGTTCTGCATTATTTAATTGCACCTTCTGCTCTTTGTTGAGCCAGCGGCTGGTTAATGACAAGTTATTTGACTGATATACAGCTGTTTGGATGCAGATCTATACTCTCTAAGCGCTTGTGGATGTCTCTTGTCATCTCTTATTTATGACGGATCATTTACAGACTTCCCTAAATGTAATGTGTACATTAGTGACTGCATTAGCGCTGCGCATTAAAGCAAACCAATGCATGGAAATGCAATTTACATAGGAGCTGAAACCAGTAGCTTCTGCATAGAGACAATTATGTGCAGAGGGTAATGAGTTGAGACTGTGGAGGAAAAGTTATGTTCTCTTTTCACATGTACGAGTATTTAATTCACATTCACAATGTAACAGTATCAGCTTTACATTATTTAACATCAAAGACACTGATGTAAGTCAAGTTATTAGAGCTTGCGACCAAAGGAAAAGCTTGAGGAGGCGGCTCTGGGCTCCACGTCTTAGCCTCATTATGAAGCCTTTACTTTTACTGACAACACGTTTATTTTCATAAAGATAAGTTTCCTGTGGTCGTGCATGTAAAATCAGGCTACACGCTTCAAAGATTCCTCAGGATGTGCAGTTACTGCGGGGGTCATTTGTACGTAGTCATTGAGTGTAATGGTCATGGGACAATAAAAGGATGCTTATGGCTGTTAGGCAGACAGAGTGGAGCCAGGGTAGTAAGCATGCTTAAAGCTGCAAAACAAAACCACATTTGAAGGCCGTAAATGCATCTTTGCAAATAGGAACAAGATGTGGGCTAAATATAAAAAGGCCGCACTGAGGCAGACAAGTTTTAATCTGATCTGAACCCAAAGAAACCCGTCTGCGTTTAGAGCAGCTCCTAAATCACACTGCCACAGACAGAGTACAGCGGGTGAAACGTCTGCGAGCCCGGCCGGCACCGGTGCCGACAACACGGACGGCAGCCTGTAAATCTGATTTTAAGTTTTAATGAGGCAGCAGGAGATAATAAAGAGAGAGAAACCAAAGAGATTAGATAGTAAAAGCTGGAGGGACATTCCTGACGCTGACAGGAGACGACCCGGTCCCGAGGCACAGACGCACAGAGGAGCTGCTGCAGGGAACTGGACCTGGTCCTGTTCCAAGCTGGCTCCCACCCAGCAGCGCTGGGATCTCCCCGTCTGGCGGCGCGTGGGGTCCGCGTGTGGCGAGTCGGCCCGGTGCCAGACTGTTACCAAGCAGAAACAAACCCACGTGCTGTTACAAACTGCACCACTGTGGAGACGGCCCATTTGCATACGCTGAGATGACAGCAGAGAGAGCTGCAGGTCGCGGCTCAAAGGCAGCTGAACGTAGTTCTGCTGACTCATCGGGTTTTTCCTCAGATACACTGGCCGGCTGTTGAAAGGCCGTCATGTAATACGCTGCTGTCACGTCCTGCAGCTGAGAGCAACGCAGCAGTTAAAGCAGACGTTTGCTGTGGCGAGTGAAGCTGCGCCGTCAGACGGCTCCAGAGGAGCCGCTGGCGCCGTCTGACGGCCGGCCGGGCCAAGCATGGACCGGTTCTGTGCACCGCATCGCAGCAGCAGCAGCTCGTTGATCCGCTGTGGGTCTGTGCTCAGTACTGGCTGGACAGAACCCATGTTCGCTCGGATCATCTGATGCCGGTCGTGATGATCAGATATGAGTGATGTTTAATGTAGCTCCAAGCTCCTCCTGGTTCTGGTTCCAAAGAGGCTGGGGTGTTTGGTTTCACTCCCCTCCCCCTGCCACTCAAATCCCTCACTGCAAATATAGCCCCATCATGTGGCATCGGAGCCAGTTCTGGATCCTAGAAAGCGTCTGCATCAGATCCATTTGAATGCAGAGCAGCATTTTAAACAGAACCCGCACAGAACCCGGAGGCAGCGGTGAGTTGAGCACAGGTTCCGAGCTCAACGTCTCTGTTCCTCTCATTGCTTGTGAGTGTGGCGCTGTCCCACCATCGCGATCCATAAGGAATAAAGCAACGTCAGGTGGACGTGAAGTGGTTCAGGGTCCAGTTCTGTGTGTGTTCAGTCGTGTCTTGAAAAACAATCGGCTGCATCCGCTTTAATGTGGCCATAAAACGTGGAACGCAGGCTCCTCTGTCCATCAGGAAACTAAGTCCAAACTACTGGAGAACTAATTACTGTGGCGCTGCCTCGGGTTCGTCTCGCAGCTGTAACGACGTCACTGGGGACGTGTTCCTCATTCCTGGACTCCTTTACTGAGCTCCTACAGTTCCAGGGTGGGCTCACGGCGGGGGGGGGGGGGGGGGGGGGGGGTTCCTCCGTGTGTCCGTGTGGACGTGGACGGTCTCACTGTGAAGTCCAGCGTGAGCGTGAACACTGTGCAGCGCCGGCACCGAGCGCAGGCTCAGTTAAAGGCTTCAGAACACGTTACAGGTCCAGGATTCAATTTGAGTCCGGACTCATTCAGCTCAATAAATACAAAACACATCAATAATTATAATCCAATAATTCTGCACAGGGAGATTCTCCTGTTTCTGAGGTGATTCTTTTATGGCGGGGCCTTTTTCCAGTGGAACGTCATACTGAGACATTGACTGGGTTTTAATCAGCGCTGTCGTCAGAGATCCATCGTGAAACAGACACAGAGCGTCTTATTTGCCTTCTCATGCTGTTACTTGTGTTTGGACTGTGTCTTTTTTGTCCTCCTGTCATTGTGGAGCTCTGAGTGAAGGCACTGGGAGTCAACAGGCAGTGAAAAGTGGTCTCGGCACAATGCGCCATTGAGATCTCCTTGTTTTTACTGCAAATGGCTTCTCTCTTTTCATTAAAACAGCGGCAGGGTCAGCTTGTTCAAACACCCCCCCCCCACTCCACAGGGTGGGTGTTACTTTTTAATCGTGGCAGCCTGGAATTTCTGCAGCTGCCTGCAAAAGCCCCCCCCCCCGTTTATGAGACCTGACTGGTGGGCAAACATTGCCTCACTGCCGTGTCTCTGACTGGCTTTTTCCATCCCTCCATTGTTGGGGAGGCCCTCACTATTACCATGACAACGCGTTTGGCCCTTTGAAATATAGATATGTACGTGGTGTCACAGAGCGTGACAATGAAATGATGCCACGTCATTGGTCCCGTGACCAATGACGTGGAGGCCTTTCAGGGCTAAGTTATTGGACCTGGTGCAGGACCTACATGAGGGTTGCATGTTATAAAATGAATGGGACGTGGTAACGTGGAGCCGAACCAGGAAAAGTCTGTGTCTGTGGCCTGTGTCCAGTTAATACCACAGCGGATTAATCCAGTAGCAGTCATTTGCCAACGCGCTGAACCACTGACTTTAAGTATAGTTAAACGTGTGTGACGTCTTTAAGGAGTCGGTAGTTTACATTTATTCCAATTAGGAAAACACTGCTTTGGTTAAACACAATGAACCAACAATGATGTGCGTGATGTCTGTCTGTTATGTAAAGAGGTTCAGGGACTCCAGTCCACCGCCTTCCTCTGTTTGAAGCACCATTGCTTTGGCCTGTTGCTTCAGGACTTTCAGGATTCAGCTCCTTGCAGATCTTTGCAGTGTCGACGTGGCTCGATCCACATAAACAGCGTTCGTTATTAATAACATGCACAGATCTGCTCCTACCACACACGACAAAGCTGATTCCTCAGTATGTGTGACCTTCAGCCTCATTTGCATCCACTATAATGGCCTGTCAGCATTTTTCATGTGTAATCAAACGCACGCTCGGTGCCTGGAGGCCTGTATGCGCCGCTCGGCAGCCGCTCGGCAGCAGCAGCAGCCGCTAATAAGACTGAGCAATCATTGATAGACAAAACGCCAAACTAGCAGATTCGATTGCTGCCATAAAAGTGGGCCTTCGTGTCAAGGTCTCGCTGGTGCCGTGAGGAGGATCTGCTGTTATTGCTGATTTAGAGCCGGTCCATGATCCTTGGAGGGTTTCACTGCTCTCCTGCCAGTGTGTGCACATTTCTGGAGCTAATAAACATAAAAGGCAGAGGCTCCACTGGCCTGTAGAGATGCTGGAGCGCTGGTCTGAGGTCGACTCATCCAGTGCACGAGAAGCTGCAGCTCAGGCCGTCGGCGCGTACAGGCTGGTGCTATGGCACAAATAGAATCTACACGAATAGAATCTGGACAAATAGAATCTAGACAAATAAAATCTGGACAAATAGAATCTAGACAAATAAAATCTGGACAAATAGAATCTACACAAATAGAATCTAGACAAATAAAATCTGGACAAATAGAATCTAGACAAATAGAATCTACACAAATGGAATCTGGACAAATAGAATCTACACAAATAGAATCTACACAAATAGAATCTACACAAATAGAATCTACACAAATAAAATCTGGACAAATAGAATCTAAACAAATAGAATCTACACAAATAGAATCTACACAAATAGAATCTACACAAATAGAATCTAGACAAATAAAATCTGGACAAATAAAATCTACGCAAATAGAATCTAGACATATAAAATCTGGACAAATAGAATCTACACAAATATAATCTACACAAATAGAATCTACACAAATAAAATCTAGACAAATGAAATCTGGACAAATGGAATCTAGACAAATACAATCTAGACAAATAGAATCTTGACATTAAAATCTAGACAAATAGAATCTAGACATATAAAATCTGGACAAATAGAATGTAGACAAATAGAATCTGAGCATTTTTTGCGGGGCTTTGCGAGGTCTGGACAAATGCTGGAGGTTGAAGTGGTGGCGTTAGCATGTATCTCTTGGCTCATATGGATCATTTGAAGCCCAGGAAGGAAGACATATAAAATCTGGACAAATAGAATCTACACAAATAGAATCTACACAAATAGAATCTGGACAAATAAAATCTGGACAAATAGAATCTTGACAAATAGAATCTACACAAATAGAATCTACACAAATAGAATCTGGACAAATGGAATCTAGACAAATACAATCTAGACAAATAGAATCTTGACATTAAAATCTAGACAAATAGAATCTAGACATATAAAATCTGGACAAATAGAATGTAGACAAGCCCAGGAAGGAACGTGACGTGTAGTTTCGAGGTGATGCAGACATGGGGACGCGTCCCGTCTGCTGCAGCTCCTGTCGCAGGCTGTGTGTCCCATCACATCCCTCCCCCTCATCAGTACCAGTACCCTCATATCAGTCAGTGGAGCTGATGTGCCAGTGTTTGGACCGTGATCAGCTCTACGGTCAAGTGAAGGTGAGTACATTAGGACCTGGTGCCAGGTGTCCAGACCAGAGCTGAGCGTGAGGAGGAACCAGGCAGAATGACACCCACTAACAAAACAAAAGGCCCAGATTTGTAAATGTTTTGTTCATCATCAAACTTATGGCCCCTTTACATGTGTTTTGCATACCCACCATCGAGAGTTTGCATGTGGTGTGTTAGGACGGTGCTCTGCAGCGTGTTTCATATAAAGCTACTGATACTTCTGGTTATTAAGAATCATCGTTCTACAGAGAAGATCAGCAGAGCTGCCAGAGAAAAGGCTTGATGAATAAGGTTTTATCCTGAACAGTCCCTGAACATGCGTCTAAACCTCATGCATTAGTCAAAAGATGGAGGTTTGAGGCCCTGTTTGCTCAGTGGCCTTTCAATGCAGCACAGCGACAGTGAAAGTGGCAGCTTCCTGCTCTCACGTCTAACTTAGTTAATACATTTTGTAAAGTTAACAATTGTTGAGCATCATTTAATATTAACGTTAATTTTTGCACTATGAACACACGTTCATGTGTCTCATTCGCAGCTTATTGTCGCAGGTGCTCTTTTCAAACGTTGGCTCTGACTCTCACAATGTTAGGATGAATGTGTTCCGCTGACACACAGGCCAAGCTTTAATAACACACCACACACTACTTCTGTCTCCACAAACTGCTGCAGTGTGAGGTCAGTCAAGGATAATCAAGTGTTTCCTCTAAAATGTCTTCAGTCAGGCCGAGGCAGCGGGTCGGCACAGAGGACGCTGGGAAAAGCCAGAGGCAGTGGGAGCTCAGAGCCTCTGATCCAGGAGGTCAGTAACTCTGAGCACATCTCCCTCCACACACACGCACGCACACGACGCACGCATGCACACACACGCACAAACACGCACACGCACGCATGCACACACACGCACAAACACGCACACGCACGCACACACACACACGCAGGCACACACGCACACAAAACACAAGTTGGCTGAGTGACAGGTCCACATCCGCCCAACAAAGGCCACTGGTCGTGTTTCCTGCTCTCCTCTCACACCACCACAGCCTGACTGAAGCACAATAGCCTTTCTGTGTGATGGAGACGCGTGAGGTGACACTTCTCCAGGTTCTATGAGCTGGAGGCACATGATGCTTTATAACATAGATTCAGGAGCAGCAGGTAAACGCAGGAGTGGAGCATTAAGCAGCTGAAGAGACTCCATCAGAGATCAACAACAGCTGAACCACAATAGAAAGGACTCACACTTGTCTGTTGGCCTAGAGTGGGGCTTGTTCAGGTGAAATGATACAAATGAAATCAGATTAGATGATTTGCTGACGTGCTTCATGTCATGTCTTCTTGTTGGACGCAGCTCTCATGGTTTCAGCAGCATCTCCAGGATGATGTGCTTCTCACGTCTCTTGGTATTTTGTTAACATCTGATGATCACAAATGAATTTACAAGCTTAAAAAAGCGAAGTCTTGAGCTTCACTTGTTTAATTAGTTAAATAAACCACAAAGCTGTGTTTTACATGAACATCAGGCAGAGGAAGGTTCTTGTCCTGCTCAAACTTTCAACCTCCCACTAAATGAGATGTTGAAGGTGACACGTGGGGATTCATTGATCCCAGGTGTCGGAGGAAACCTGCAGCCAATTACTTACTGGCTTCGTCCAAGGTTCATTGTGCTGCGTTCATCCCCGTTTGGCCCTTTAGCAGCTTTATGACATGTTACTGTAGGAATACAGGCCTGGTGATCTGCGTTCTGGTGAGTGGGATGAAGTGTTAGACGCTTAAACAGCCACATTCAATTCATAAAGCTGCAGTCTGACGAGCAGCTGTGAAGCTGTTACAGTAGAAACCTGTGACGCCCTGAACAGCCGCAGGCTCTTCACAGTGATGATCATCAGCCACAGAGAGAGATCATCAGACTGATGGTCCTTCGGTCCCACAGCAGGACTCACGCTGCTTTGTTCTATGGGCTCATGTAAAATGGACGCCGCTAACAGACAACTACTGACCACAGGAATGAACGGTTTCATCCGAGCTTTTTGGCGATGACGTTTCTGATCACATGAAGGTTGTATGTAGCGATGACATCCAGCAGCTGCGTTGTTTGGCTCAGATGTGTTAATAGAGATTCAAAGCGAAGGCATCTCTGGAATGTGGCTGGCAGCTTTTGAATGGTCAACACGGCACCTTGCCAGATGGTTCAACGTTCTCCATTGTTTGGCCTCAGCCACATGTGTCGGCTGCATTCAGGGGAGAGGGAAGAAGTAGTCACTACACTAATACAAATACTAATAATAAAAAATGGATTTGCACCTAAAATCCTAAAAATAAAACATCTCTGAAGTATTTATATTTGTATAAAACAAGCACCAGATTCAGACTGAATGAGCACTGATGCTGTTGTGATTTGACTAGAAGATCCATGAACGTTAAACCTGCTGTGGCTCCGGTCTGATGCTGCCTCATTATGGGCTTTACTGGTGTTAACTGACACATGAAGCTCTTTCCTTTCAGCCCCTGGAAACAATGTGTCAGCCAACAGTGAACTCGGGTGTAACCCCCGTCCACGTCAGTGGAAACCAGTATGTTACCAGCAAACTTTACCTTCTATCGTAGCATATTTTGACTTGTTGGAGGTCACATGAATGCAGCAGGTGGAGGCCAGAGGCTGCACATCATCTCCTGCAGATGAGACTATGCAAAGGTGTGCGCTTTGTTTCTGAAGGCGTCCTAGAGGAATGTCACAGATTATTGGCTCATGGAAAGGACTGCATGGCTCCTTGTCCAGGCTTGTTGCAGCACTTTAACAGGGACCCGAGTGGCTGCGAAGACAGGGAATGAAAGGTGGACAAAGAGAAGTGAGTGCACGGCCGCTGATAAGTGCCACACGGACATTTAGCGTCAGGGGAGGCATCCATGCTGGTTCACGGGGTCAGAGAAGCAACCGGACACCTGAAGCCGAGCTGCAGCTGCATTCAGTGCAAACTGAACGTGCTTCTGACGGGGCTCGTGTGAAGGAAGGAAGCAGTTGTTTGTCTGCGTCTGCTGCCACAGTTTGAAGGCACGCGGTGCAAAGGCCGAAGGAGAAGCTTTAATCCACTGGGGCCGGTGCAGTGACGCTTAGCATTAATAGATGCTAGACCTGCTGGTGCAGGTTGTGATGTGACCTTTGTCTTGTCTCCACTTTGATTCAGGCTCCACTAACATCAATGTGAAAACACTGCTCACGTGGGAAATACAAAATCAATATTGGCCTTATTGAGACTTGCATTGTGTGTGTTGTGTTTGAGTCCAGCAGTATGATGTGTATGATGCGTGATGATGGGCAGACAGGAGCTTAATAGACAGTGACAGGGAGACACTGGACCAGGCTGCACTCTGGACCAAGCAGCGTTTCTAATGTATCACCCCCAAATTCTACTAAAAATGTACCTTCCTGTGCAACTGAACTGAATCCCACTGGGTTTTTGTACTGGATGGAGCATTTTTTAAATAAACAAAGTAACATGTATGAATGAAATTCATGGCAGGCACAGACTGAGCCACAGCAGCCGGCAGCAACACAACGGGAACCAGAGTGTTGTGTTTGAAAGCGGCAGGTTTGTTCTGCACCTTAAACTGTGGACGGCGCCAGCAGCTCACACACGCCAGGCAAAAGTGACGGGTCCGTGTGAGTTCACAGCCGAGCACGACCCCATGCTGCACGGAGCCTTCAGCTGTGGAAGCAGCAGCAACATGAAGCTGAGGCACCGACAGGAAGCAGCAGAGGCAGCAGACGTTTGGCTCCAACTCCTTGTGCTCTGCTTCATGTCTTACTACAGTTGTGTGAACCCACATGTGAGAACATACTGATGGAAGCATTGCGTTACTGCAGTGATGATCAGAGGCAGTGAAAGCCCTGAACTGTGCCTTTAAGAGCGCGACTGTGCCGTGAAACGTGATCCCTTTAATCGCTGCCCGGTGAAACCTGACATCAGCGCTAACACTTTGTTGCTGTTTGCCATAAGCCGTGTTGTGCGGCCTCTGACCTACTTGTGAGTCTCTGTCCGTCAGAGTCGCGCTCAACAGACCTGAGTTGGTCAGAGATCGTATGGATCATCAGATTTAAACTGCAGATTAGGGCTGAGGGCCACAGCGCCTTTTTCCACAGTGTTTGGTGAACGCAGACGACGCCTGTTTGCTCATGGGCAACAAAGAAAATCAAACCCTTTGGAAACAGCGCAACAAATTCATTCCCATGAAAAAGTAGAAGTAGAAGCATGAAGCGTGTGCTGCTGTCGTCCAACCACTGGTCAGCAGCTCACCGGCTCACCAGACCAGTGCTACATCCTATCTGAGGGCTCCAGTCCCATAGGCTGGTGAAGTCGGCCTCTGATTGGCTGACACGCTAGCGCTTCCTGTTCCAGCTCAAGAGGAACTTCCATTGTTTTATGTTCTACTGCTACTTTTCCGTATGTATTTGACTGCCAGTGTGACGGGGTCACATGTACGGTGCATGTGTTCTGAGTGATCGTGGTTCATTCTCAGATGAACTCTTCCACATTCTTGCTCTGCGTGTTGTCCTGCTGCAGCGCCAGCTCTGAACACATGGAGGACGCGTTGATGTGATGAAGCTGATCACTCAGACGCCTAAACGCTGCGCCCGTGGCTAGACACACCACAGGTTAGCGCTCCAAGCGCTCTGAGGGGTTGATCTCACCCCGTGCTTACTGTACATCAGCTGTGTTAAATGTTAAATGTTAAATGAGGCTGAAGCTGAAGAGCAGCGCTGCATCAACGCTGTGTGTGGATGCTCTAGTTCCTAAAATGCAAACACTCACAGGAAGTTGTAAACTCTGGGACCTGTTCTATATGATGCTCATTATGAATATGTACTGCAGTAATAATATATATGAGTCTTTGAACACACACATTTGTGTATATTATAAATCAGATTGCTTGTTTCAGTCCAGACTGACTATAAAAACAACACATGGATCTCAGTTCATGACCAACATGCTTCTTTTCCCTCTGAACTGCAGCTGCTCTTCTAGTGGCGAGATTTTAATTAGATTGCATAACTTAATGAATCTAATAAATGGAAGCCAATCAGACCATAACTCACGTCACACAAAACAAGAGCTACACTGCAGGAAATTGTCTGCAGGGAGGTGTTTTTCTCAGTGTTAGACAATGACATCCCAGCTTAGCAATCAGTGGATCACTGGGTGCAGGAACAAAGTGTGGAAAAACTACCAAAAATGTCAAAGTCAAGGAAAGTGGATGTGGAGAAGCAGGATGGGGGATGGGGTGAACTGGAGGGGGGGGGGGGGGGGGGGGGGGGGGGGGTTGGATTTATGGTTAAGTGCGACATCATCAAACAGAGCTGGTATTTCCTGCCAGAACTCCAGGCAGCTCAGGGCAGCATTGTGTAAGCAGATGGCTAGTACACACACACGCACACACACACACACACACACACATAGAGGCACGCACGCACACACACACACACATGCACGCACACACACAGACACACACACACACACACACACACACACACACACACACACACACACACACACACACACACACACACACACACAGAGGCAAGCACACACACACACACACACACACACACACACACACACACACACATATAGGCACGCACGCACACACACACACACACACACACACACACACACACATAGAGGCACGCACACACACACACATAGAGGCACGCACGCACACACACATGCACACACACACACACACACACACATAGAGGCACGCACGCACACACACAAGCATACACACACACACACACACACACACACACACATAGAGGCACGCACGCACACACACAAGCATACACACACACACACACACACACACACACACACACACATAGAGGCACGCACGCACACACAGAGGCACACACACGCACACACATAGAGGCACGCACACACACACGCACACACACACACACACACACACACACACACACACACACACACACACACACACACACACACACACTGGGTCAGTGCAGTTCAGTCCATAATCTGTTCTTTTGCGTGTGGTCACTCGTCTCTTCCTCCTCTGCTCCTCTTCATTCAACTAAAGCAGAGCTACTTCACAAGGCTTCTCTTGTCTTTGCTCATCTGAGATAATTCAACTTTTACTAGAATTCTTTCTATTGCGACAGACGAAGACAAACCTGTGGCTGTTTTTCGTACGGTGATAAACCAGTATCTCACTGGGAACTGGTTCCACCTCTCTTCTGTTGTAGTTGGTCAGAGAGAAACAAAGGGGGCTCCTTTTTACTGGTCATGTACAGGTACATGTCTGTACCTGTACATGTAGTTGTACCTGTACCTGTACCTTTACCTGTACCTGTGCCTGTACCTGCATCTGTACATGTACCTGTACCTCTGTACCTGCAGGGGATGCAGGTTGAAGGATGTCTGTGGACACCAGCGGGGCAGGATTAACCTGTCAGGGCTCCTGGGGCAGAGCTGGGCCCAGACGGGCCCCAGAGCCGGCCCACACACAGTGAACCGGGGCAGCAGGCGCAGGGACGTGAGCCTGGAGAGTCTGCAGGAAGGAGCCGACTGGTGCAACAGCGTTTTCACTGGGCCGATGTGAGAATGTAGTGGCAGCGTTTAGAGCTAGCTTGTTGTCAGCAGGAGCTCTGCAGCTCAGCCTAATGAGACCATCCAGCTGCTGCTTCTATATCTGGACCGGTCCCAGGTCTGCGTCCCGTGTTTGCTCATATTGACCCGAGGCTCGTTGTGTGTTTGCTGCGCTCACCTCCTGCAGCTCACACCCACATCAGGCTGTGTGCCTGGATGACAGCCAGCATTGACCCAGCTGGGCTTGTTACGCTGCAGAGGTGAGCTGCTCCGCTGGCCTCACGCTGAAACGCCATTAAAAATGTCTGCAGTGAAACAGACGAGCAGCAGAAGCAGCGCTTCAGTGTCACTGACTCACTTGGTCTTAAGAGTCTGTCACTGCAGGTCATCAGTGAGTCTCACCTCCAGCTTTGTCGTGTTGACCGTTGGCCACTTACCGCTGCCATGCCGATGCCTCGCCACCTCCAAATAAACAGCGATAATGGCTGATACTCAGCTCCTTCCACTGGCTCTGTGTGCGGCTGTTACTCACTGAACTGTTCACTGAGCTTCAAGCTCCATAAATGTCTGCTTGACACTCCTTCCATCCATCCATCCATCCATCCATCCATCCATCCATCCATCCATCCATCCATCCATCCATCCATCCATCCATCCATCCATCATGTGTCCATCCGTCCGTCCATCCATCCATCCATCCATCCATCCATCCATCCATCCATCCATCCATCCATCCATCCATCCATCCATCAGCTGTTGGTGGTTAAAACGCTATAGTAGCAGTGAAGCATGTGGTCTTGTGCCAAACCTCAGTTTACAGTGTAGCGTAGCCTGATCTGTCGGTCTGTCCCTCCTTTAAATGAGCTGTGGCCGGCTTTACTTTGCTGCAGCTCTGCGTCTCAGTTCTTATGTCACAGCACATTCTGCCTGACCCCTCACCGCTGTCACACTGGAGACTCTGGCTCCCATCCAACCACACACATGCACGCACACACACATGCACGCACGCACACACACACACACACACACACACACACACACACAGAGTCAGACGTCAGGAGGGGCTTGTGTGTTGGTTGTTAGCTGTGTCTACAAACAGCGACTTGTTAATGACGGATTGAAATCCTGCTGATGCGCCACAGCTCAGCCCCAGCGTGTGCAGTCAGGGCTGAGCCACTGAAGGCAGAACGAGGCCGTCGCTATCTCTCCTCCATCTCCTGATTAAAGTGCAAGGGGCCTTTTCCTCCTTCTTCAATGGCTCCTGCCTTTAAGTGCCTTAATGTGAACAGAAGCGCGTTGTGGCTTGTTAGTGGACAAACTGACAGGAGTTAATAGGGGGTGTTCTTTTCAGATAAAAGGAGTTTCAATACAAAACTAAAATAAATATTGTAAAGTATAAGTTAATAAAGTACCCAGGTCTTTTTTGGCTGTTTTCTGTGATGTCCATGGACAACAGCTGTGGAGCAGCTTCTCACGCTCTGCTGATCTGGTAGAGCAGTGAAGGGGAACCAGC
>NC_040898.2:898541-911041 GCF_900634795.4 Betta splendens
CTCTGGTAGATGCAGTGAAGGGGAACCAGCGTGTGGGCCGGGTCGGGAACATGGGCTCTGGGTGCATTGTAGGTGTGGTTCTGGGTGGGGGTGCTGGGCCCAACCGGTGGCAAACCCACGATGAGTATCAGTGGTTTATGGTCTCGTTTAAGGAAGCCTTTTTCTGATGAAGGCAGCGATACGCGGAGCAGCTTCCCATGCGTCCGGCCTCTAATTATCTGTCCCTGCTGCTCCTTTGATGCACCCGCTCCCAGTGAAAGGCCACAGGAAAGACTGGAAGACACAGCCTCAGCGCTGCACGAGCCTGGGCTCGACATTACATTTCCCAGTGAGAACCAAGAACATGGGTCACACTGAGGAGGTCCAGCAGGTGTCAATCAAACGCAAAGTTACGCCCACTAAAATGTCACAGTCAGGCGCAGTGGTCTGTGGTACGGATCAGAACCGAGCATCTTCAAGGTGGTGGTGCTGTACATGAACAAGGAGGTGAAGCTTCGGCCTCGCAGCCAGAAGGTCCTGGTTCGCAGGTTCTGCCCGGGTCAAGGTTCCTGCCACGGTCCAAAGACACGCAGTCAGGTCGGTTCAGTACCAACAGAACATCTGTCACCGTCACCATGTAGCTGTTTAAGAACGGCGAGAAAGAGAAACGCAACATAATTACTCTGCGTTTTTAAAGCTCACCCAAATAATGTCATTTGTAGATTGTACGAGTCCTGTTACACACACACCTGACTCACACACTGTCTGACAACACCTGCTTCCATCCTCCCAGCTGTCATTGGGCTGAACATTACAGGCCAGAGCTGGGAGCTGGGTCTGACTCGGGTCCTTCCTGGGAAACAAGCTCTTCATCAAAGGAGCTCGGACATTTGTAGTTTTGTGCTGTGATGCGATGAGCTCCTTTGTCTGAGCTTTGAATGTGGGTTTATAGAAACAAACCGATGGACTCAAATGATTAATCATTAGGTGAATGAAGTAGGATTATGATGTGATTTCTGTTTCCATAATCTGCCAAAGTGGCTTCATCCTATGTCAACATGCCTCATCCCACAGTGAGCCACTAATCATTAAGCCTGGGTTCATACGTGTGGTGTCACAGTGACTCAGCGCGACGGACTCGCTGGAGCAGAACCTTACGTAGATGTTTGTGACCCATTACAGAACTCTTCAGTTGTGTAAGATCTCACGCCAATAACACACAGGTTCAGATCAGGTGTCTAACACAAACCACAGCGTAAATAGGTGACGCAGCCAGAATCAGCTTGTGTTAAAGCACGATCAGCAGGTCTTCATTCTGATGTCTGTGTTCTAATAACAAATGTGAGCTCAGGTGCCGAGATTAAAAAAGAAGTTACAGTCAAAAAGCCTAAATCTCTGGTTAATGTTTAACCAAAGTCCAGCAGCAGTGACGCAGGAAGGAGGAGAAGGCGCATCCTTCCTCCCGTTCCTGCGTCACTGCTGCTGGACTTCGGTCGAGCTGCCGGGGTTCAGAACCAGCAGGCAGCGCATCAGTGTCTTTGTGTGACACTCATCAAACACGTGGAGGTGGATGTTTGGTTCCTGAGTGTTTGACAGGAACCCGACTTTTCCTTCGCTGGTCAGATTAACCTCAACTCCTCGGTTGCCGTTGAAGCCCATCTCCAGTTTCACGTGTGTCCATTCTGGTCAGTGTGTGTCAGGTTTAGAGACAGACGTGCTCCTGTCTCATATCTGCCCCTGAACCTGTAACCTACGGTCCCATCAGAACCGCTGATCATGCACCTTGTGTTCAGTCTCATCTCTCCATCACCTCTGTCTCCGGAGGCCACACTCACCGACCGGCTCTGGTGCCAACTGTCTCACTCTGTTTAAATGCTAGTGAACCATCACACGCTTCCTGTTTAGCTTTAACTTGTCTGAAGGATGAAGGAATGAAGCCTGTTAGGGGAGCAGGTCTATAACCAGAACATTAGGACAGCTTTAATATCAGATGTCTCTGGATGCTTGTCTGACACTGATTAACACCTCTGCTCTAGTAGCATTTCACCTCTTCAACAGGTTTATTTCGGAGCGTGGCTGTAGCTCTGAGATCCTGTGATCGGTGCAAACAGGAGAACAGGTGTTCTTCTCAGTAAAAGGCAGCAAAGGCTGTATTTTAGTACATGTTGTACCTTCAGCCACGCCGCGACACCAACGTAAACCTTCTGTCACAGCAGCGTCAGGTTTCCGGCTCACCTCAGTTCTGCTCCGAGTTTAAGATTAGATTAGGAGCCTCCACTTTGATCCGGACTCAGGCTGCTGAATGGATTCACATGTCACCGTGCCCTCAGGATGAGACTGAATAGCACTTGTGATCGTCTTACTGTCATCCAGCACCGTCGCCAACAAGAACTCTAATCTGTCCAAGCTTTGCTTCAGGATCAAATACCTGCAAAAAGAAGCGGAATTCCCAGCAGCCTCAGCTCCCACGCTTTGATGCTGAAATGACAACAATACAGTGGCAACGTTAGTCTGGTGGACAGAATTGAGCTCAAGGAGTTGCCCACATCCAGCTCTCGGTCACAACGAGGCTCGTGGGGAGTTTGACATTGTCCAGTACAGACTCTAAAGGCGGCGGCGCTGCAGAAACGCTGTGCGTCAGCAGATCGGCAGCGCTCAGCGGCTTCCAGCTGACCTGTTGAATTGTGTGGGACAGACTGAGGGTTTACGCTGAGTCTGCAGTTACAGGGAGCCAGTCTGAACCACTGGCTGCGGATGGAAAAATGCCTCCATATGATCCTTTTAGTAAAGTTGTACGGTCTTTTCACAGACACAGCCTTAAAATACTCGGAGAGACCTGTCTCCATTTTAAACAGAGTTATATTAAAGATAGAGCTTATTCACAATGTCCCTGGGACCCAGAAACATCAACACCTGATTACAAGTTACTGAATTAATTTTAAGGATTTGTTCCCGCTCACGCGCTAAAGCTCCCGCTGCCGTGGTGTCTTCGCATTCCTCTGCTTGTTAAGCTACTGGAGGAGGAATTCAGCATTTCCTGCCCAGATGTTTGACGTTAGCAGTCAGGTAGATGTCTTTCCTGCATCTGAGTATTTACAGGAGGTTTAAGTGATAAAAACTACAAACTAAAAGCTTGTTTCTGTAACTGAGTAGTGATTATTAACCTGGTGATAGTAACCAAGTACATTTATTCATGTTGTGAAGTACTAATACTTTTAATGTGTACCTGAGTGTTACCCACTTCCACCCACTTTACTCATACTGAACATTATTCAGCTTTTACTAGAAATGAGCAGAATGAGGATATGTGAAAAGCGCACAGCAGCCTTTTTATGTGCAGCGATGCTTTGTCTGCTACAGTGTGTACAGCACTTACAGTGCATTCACTCCTTCACACACTGTGGGGTTTTATAGTTCATTTGAAAAGGAAAAAAAATTCCCATCAGCCTTAATCAAGATTTGCTTTGATTGCTACAGTATGTACAGCACTTACAGTGCATTCTCAGATGTATGTCTGCACACGCTGAGGAATTTTCTAATTCCTTTGAAAAGAAAAAAAATCTGCCTTAATCAAAATGTCTTTATTTAGTTGACAAAGCTCTCACAGTTCGACCTTTCTCTGTGATATTCAATATTCTTTGTGAATTTCTGGCATTTTTTCCATTTGTGTTAATTCATTGCAGAGGCCTGTCCCAATAGCCACATATGAGTGTGTGATTAGTAGGCTTCTGCTGTAGCATCATTGAGCTACAGAAGCCTGAGGTGTAACGTTCTCCAGATAACGTGAACGTGTTTGAGAGCGTGTTTGAGAGCTCGAGGAGCAATCGATTACGAGCTCTGTTCACTGCTGTGTGAACGTCATCATACAGTATGTGGACTGATTCACAGCTTTAGCTTTAGCCGTTCTGCTCCAGAAGCCTGGTCATTCAAATCCCCATTAGTGGCTGGATTCATTCCTAATTTAGCCTGGTGAAACCCAAATGACTGTGACCTCACATCCGACCAGCTCTTCATTAACCTCGTGCTGCTGGTTCAGTCCTGCTAAGTCCAAGTGGCTCTGGGTCTAGTTAAAAGGATGTTAATAAAACCTTTTCAACATTTTTTATCTAGAATTAAAGTCGTTGGCAGAGGACATAATTCTGTGTGTGTGTGTGTGTGTGTGTGTGTGTGTGTGTGTGTGTGTGTGTGTGTGTGTGTGTGTGTGTGTGTGTGTGTGTGCATGTGTGTGTGCGTGCGTGCCTCTATGTGTGTGTGTGTGTGCGTGCCTCTATGTGTGTGTGTGTGTGTGTGTGTGTGCGTGCGTGCCTCTATGTGTGTGTGTGTGTGTGTGTGTGTGTGTGTGTGTGTGTGTGTTTGTGTGTGTACGCATCGGGCCATGTGGATGTAACACTTAGAGCTGCCAATATGTGGTCGGCCAGTTGCCACTAAATCATGCAAAGGCACTGAATGTCTCTTCATATTAGCTTCAATATGTTCCATGAGCGAGCGAGAGGGCGAGAGAGAGAAAGAGACTGAGCACAGTGCTGCTGCTGCTGCTGCTGCTGCTGATGATGATGATGATGATGGCTCTTGGCCAGCTGGAATGCTGCCAGCATGACCAGGCATTGTTCTCTGAGCGAGTCAGTGTCGTCATGAGCATCGCATATGAACTTACATAAGCCAGTAAATGAATAGAATAGAATAGAATAGAATAGAATAGAATAGAATAGAATAGAATAGAATAGAATAGAATAGAAGTGTTGTCCTGCCTCTCCGGTTTCCTGACGTGCAGTCGGCCTGAGTTGAGAATCTGAATTTCCCACAGGTGTGAGTGTTTGTCTGTCTGTATGAGGCATGTAGATGTTATTTTTTAGTTGCATACTTTTACTAAGCTTTAATTGCATCTCTTAAGTTGTTGTCATGGTTACAGGTGGGTTGACCACTGACGAATAGACAAACACAGAAACAATACGAAACATGCTGTGTTTGGTATTAACAGGTCGCTTAACTGAACTCCTTATACAAAACATGTGAAGGCACAATGTCTATGAAAGAACAGAAAGAACACATCCACATCCCAACACACCAATAATTACCATGGTAACAAGTCAGTGTAAGTCCAGAAGACACAAAAGAGACAACTTGGTGACAGGTTGAGCCTTTGTTTCCAACTGAAAAACAAGTCGCTTGGTTAGGATTGGTTTGAGCTTCTACCAGTTTATTTGAAGAGAGAGGACGTCTCCCTCTGTGACAATCTGCCCTTTTATCCAAGCAGTTGAAGCTTTATCTCTCTTATAAAGTTGATTACCTGGTTACTGGTTGACATGGCAGAGAACCTGCTGGGAAGACCAGGTTTCACTACGTGGAAATGCATTCATCCATTTTACTCAACGCTGCCATCATCTGACAAAGCATGTAAAGGCTCAGGAGGTTTAGAACACACACGTACTGAAATGAAGCTGGAGACAGGGATGAGCTAAAAGGCAGAATGCAACAGAGACAACCTGAAACATGACATATAAGGTCAAACTGTAAGGTTTTCACAGACCCTGGGCTGCAGGTGTAGTTGGAGGAGGACTACGGCCAGGATATTAGTATGATCAGCTGACCCTGGTGACGGACAGCCTGAGATCAGCCTGAGATCAGCCTGAGATCAGCCTGAGATCAGCCTGAGATCAGCCTCAGATCAGACTCACATCAGACTCACATCAGACTCAGATCTCTTCACATTGCTTTGAATTAGCAGCAGGACATTTGCTTATTTTATGAATAAAAGCTAGATGAAAAGCTGATGACCCATGTGCTCACGAATGTGTGGAGGAAGTCTGTTCAGGTTTAAATCAGGGTCCGTCAGTATTAATGTGGCCTGATGAATAAAATAAAATATAAATCTGTGTGAACAAAAGGGCCTCAGTTTGTTACACACACACTGTGAACAATTAAACAGCTTGTAAGTTAAAGTTAGATAAATCTGTTTACTGCTAAATATGTGTTTGTTTAAAACCACATGAATGAAACAGTGAGAATAGGAAACATACCGGTTCTCCTTTGTCTGAATGTGGACATTCAGATGTCTGAATGTGGGTTTGAAAGGCAAAAAGCAAGCGAGACTGTTCACACACGCGTTGATTAGATCTGATTCTGAGAGTGTGATCGATTAGGTCTCTGACATACGTGTCATAACCAGATATACATGTAGTGCCTGTTTTGCTTATTACAGCATCTTTCTGAATACAGTTAACATCTGATGGCCTGAAATAAGACAAGCACGAAATTGTGCTATGTTACTATATTTACTTCCAAATGTTGCATAGAATATAATATCACATACAATAAATTTTGTGTCACAGTTTGTCCAAGTAAAGTGTACATACAAATAACAAGTAATAGTGAAAAAGATACTTCATTGTTTTAAAATCCTCCAAAATCAGGTAAATTTGACTGGTAAAAGTGAATCTGGCTGTGACGATGTAAGAAAAAGGTTCAAAGCTACAAACAGGTTTGAACGGCGGTGGGAGATTTTCATGTACAATGGACAGTTGTCCTCTAAGCCCAACTCCACATAAAACTCATCAAAGATCAGCGCATTATTCATATTTTAATCCAAGTAAGACTGTAATATGTATCAGGTATAAGACAACAAAACTGTCTAATTTTATAGGATTTGTGTTATTATTTAATGTCAGAACTGTATTCTTACTAACCAAGTGTTAAACTTGTTGATCCTAGGCACATAAAATGCATTTTTACACTTAGACCCGCCCTGAACCGCTGAGGCTCATGGGAAAAATAAGGGTTCCTGTAATATTAACATTATAGTTAAAGGTAGGGCCGCCCTCTGTTAAGCGTTGTGTACTTATGTGTCATATGGGAATTGTCACCAAGATAATTTCACTCCAAATTTTTTTTGTGACGCACACAGAAATTTTACAAAATTGTTTGATACTTAACTTTTTGACAAAGGGTCCATTACATTATTAAAATGATAAACTAGCCTCAGATGTGTTTTTCCACATCCACACACTGAAGCCGTCCATCAAGTGGAAAATAAAGGCCCGCGTTTTGAGTTTGACTGCGTGTGCAGCTCGCGGTGTTTGTCGCCGCTGTCTGCCGTTGTCTCTGCAAATGCTTTTTCCCTCCAAATTGATCCTGCCACATTGTGATCTTCTGCATTTGTGCACTTAACATTTTTGCTGTTCTTTACCTTTCGATATTCCCTCCACTACGGCCGCCTGCCGCGCAGCACTCAGTGCCCCCCCCCCCCCCCTCGCCGCCGCCGCTTTCCTCCTGAGTGCTGACCTGCACTGGTTCTTTAATATTGGTGACAGCTAATACACTTCTAAATGATCAGTTATTATCTCAGGGGCCTCGTCCGCAGGGCCCCACTGATTCCAAAGGTCATCCCTCTGTCTTCCACTATTGATTAAGTGGCTGTGTTAACGTGGCTCTGGGCCTCACTCAAAGTGAACATTGTCACTAACATATTTCCATCAGTGTATCTGGTTGCTGAGGCCCATTTAAAAGCCTCTTTGACTCGGCCGCTGCCGGTGAATAGGGCAGAATGAGCAGCATAATGGATCTGCCAATAAGAAAACTAGTGCTACTAAAATATACGCAGGGCCACAGGCACAAACACCAGCAGCTTTCCTGCTGAGATATTATAGCGTTGTATTCACAGGTTGCATTTACCAAAGGGCAGTGAGGAGAAAAGACCTGCAGCGTAGACGCTGTCCGAGGCTGCTGGGAAAAACGCGACAGCGGCCGGCTGACATCCGTCAAAGTGACGGGCAGAAGGATCCTGAACTGCTCTCACTGTAATAATCCTGTTCATAGTTTAGATCAGAGTGAAGGAAAGCCATGCTTTACATCAACTGGAAGTCCAGACTTTATGGGTGTTGTTTTTCTCCACACAATGAAATAAATAATACACATCTGTAGTTGTGCAGTTGTGGAGTCATAGATTTACAGCTAATTACTAGTAGATAAGTGAAGGATCATTGTATCTATCGTGTACTGGTGATGGAGACAGTAAAAAGGGATCATCTGTGCTTGAATCATTCAGATATGGAATTAATGAAGATCAAGAAATATTTTCTTGAATATTGGAATGAGTAACAATCAATGTAGCAAGATGTTCCAACTCTGGTTTCCATGGAGACTTCACACTCGTCATTCTACACAAACAGTTAATCATCAGATCAACTTAAGCAGCCATACAGTAGTTTATTTTGCTGCGTCACATAGAGATGAGAAACCAACGTCTGATCCGAAGAAGCATCCACTCTGTCACTGTTTGAACTAGAGGGAAGCGACTCACACAAACGTTTTCAAATCTAACCACTGATTCTGTGTTTTTCAGTTGTATGAACTGGACGATGACGAAAAGCGCAAAGAGTTTCTTGACGACCTTTTCAGTTTCATGCAAAAGCGAGGTGAGTCGTCTCTCACTACACTTATTATTATAGTGCAACATCATCTAATTATTTTTTCCTTCCTGAAAAACATAAACAAGGACTGTGTGTGTGCAGATAAAAGCATGTGTTTGTTCACATCTTTGAATAGAATGTGTCAAATACAGTACGTGTGTATGAATGAATGTCTGCGCTGCCCTAAACGTTACAGGTTTATTCTGTGATCGTGATCAGACGTTCATAGGCCTCCAAACAATATGATGAATTCCCTCTCATGATGTGAAAGCGTGTTTTCCCAGCGTGGGGTTCAGAGCCGTGCATAATATGAGGAAGTCGAGCGCCCAGAGAGCAAGAAGCTCAGCCTGGCACAATGACAGGCTATTTTCAGCAGGCTCGCGTGCGTGGGTGGCTCCCAATTGTGCCCTTGACTCAAACAACAATGATATGAAACGAGAACTCAGCAGATTCAGCATCTGAATTGTTCAAACAAAAATAAGTGATAATGATGATGGTTTCCTGTGCAGCAGTAGAGAAGAATGTGGACTACAAATGCTAAATCAGAGAAAAACGTTTGATGATCTCTGAATAAGGTCACGTTTTCTCACACTAACCAACTGAATTAGATGCTGCAGCTTTGACACGTCGGCCTCTTGGGCAGAGAACGTCCCAGAAGCTGGTGACAGCTGCAGGAAAGCACATGTTGATGAAGTAACGGTGAAGTTGGTGCTCACTTGAGTTTTCCAGACAGTATAGATTGTTGTTGGAGCGTTCAATTAGAGATTGATTTTGGACTTAGTGTAGGGAGACATTGTCAGTGTGCAGCAGATCAGCAGCAGCCTATCTCCTCCTGCTCCTCTGACAGCAGTGATCACAGTCGCCTGCTCCAAATAGCCGTCACTCTGCACAAATGTCAGGCAGCAGAGACCGCAGCCAGGGCCCAACGCAGCAGCGCGTCTTACTTAATCACGATGCCGCCGGGACATGGATGCTCTGAGCAACACAGAGCCAGATGTGCTGCTGCTGCTGCTGCTGCTGCGTTGGTGTGTAATCGGGTCACCTCAGTAGGTGAGTCCAGACTGACCGTTAGAGCAACTTCAATACTTAATCACATTCTCTGGGATGAGACTATTTGCCGTGTTTCAGCTCCAGCTGTGCAGATTAAAGGTCAGCTTGGCTGCTGGGACCATCATCAAACCTCTCGTATCTGGACACGGCTGATGATGATAGTGGCGCTGGTGGACAGTGCTTGTCTGTCTGTGTGACAGACGGGCCCTGTCCAGTTCCCACTCCTAAAGAATCAGAGGAACCTCAGCGCCGCACACAGTCCTAATGCCTTGTGCTGATTTTTCCAGGAAACCTTGAGGGGCTCCATCAAAAGCAGAGCAGACAATAGCAGCGATGGCTCCTTTGTGTCCTGATAAATACCCAGGGTGATTTACTGTTGCCTCCGGCCTCTGCTTATTAATTGATGATTATCTGAGGGCTGCCATCAGCAGTTTTCCTCCAACAAGTCAACTTTTGTCCCTATCTAATTGCTTAAGAACACGATGTGGCAGAAGAAAAGGCTGCGGGAGAATGACCTTAAAAAATGGCCACGCCTTCGATTGCAGTGGCACTAAATATTCCTCTTCATCCTGCTTTCACTGGCGTCTCTTTACTGTTCTCACACAACCAGGAGGAACCGGCTGCTTGAGGTCGTTCTTTGAGAGTGTTCTTTGTTAGAACCCGTTCATTTCCTTTAACACTGACGTTAAACAATGAGTCTGTTGTCTCAGCTCCAGCTTGTACCGATGTTTCAATGTTAGATTTAGGAATATATGATATTTGCATATGTTTGCATTTACATTTGGGTTTTAGAATATAAGATGATCCAAACGCTACAGCACCACAGCATGTGTGTGTTACATGTGTATTGTACGTGTGTGCTCGACAGACACCAGAATATGATTTACCAAAATATTAGGCATCATTCCAATATTTATGCACCAACGGTCCCACAGTATGAAGGTACGCACACCTTCAAACCAGTCACGGTGCTCTTTGATTCATATCCTGCTCTAGGAGACAGTCAAGCTCCTCCAAATTCAGTTTCTTTAATCAAAAGATTCTGGGACGACATTTAAAGTTTGAGTTCATCACATCTACTGTTTCAATAATAGACTATAATAGTAATGATGATCTATAATAGATCAGAGCGAGATCTCCAACCTTAGCTTCATTACCTGCAGCCTTTTCATAAACACTTTGTTATTAGCACCTGTTAGCATTGTTAGCATCGTGGATATAGCACCGTTATTAGCATCCTTTTTCCAAAATGTGGCTTTGTGCTGCTGAATTCTAACGACCTGCTGACGTTTTGCTCCTTTTCTCCTCAACTTCACTCAGTGCAGCTGGACAGAAGTAGATAAACAGTCGGCTTCCCCTGCGACGCTGCATTAATTGTTCATCGCATGGGTTAAAAGAGCAAAGTCAATGAGGAGGAGAAATTCTCATCCCATTATCGGCCGGTGCAAAGCGCGCGTCAGCGATGAAGCCGAGCATAGAGACGAGTCTGCTGCTCATGTCTGAGCGGAGGCCGATCCTCCACCACGTCCACCATTACTCATGGTCATAATGATACATGGCCCGGTGAGACAAAAGGCCTCCATCCTCCTCTTTTATTCCTTATATCTCTTTCAGAGAATCACAGGGACAAATTCATCACGCTCACTATTGAAAGCCCATAAATCTTGTTTTTAGAGGCTTGTCTCACCTCAGATTCTGTCAGACAAAGGCTCAGACTTTTATTTATGGCCTCAATCCTTGTTTGGTGGCTCGTGTATTTGGCAAAATAATAGTTTTATAGATCAGCAGGGAAACGCATTCTAATGAGCGGTAATAAAGAGAAGCTGCAGGGGGCGGGAGGAGCACGAGGGACGATCAGTTTTACAGATAGAAGTAAATATCTGAAACCACTTCCTGTCACTCTGAGATGGAGTCACTTCCTGTGATGGCAGTCTGTTCATGTTAACTCTTTATTTATGATCGGCCTCGCCCCCAGCGTGAACCGTGGCTTCAGCCTTTATCTGGTGAGCGAGGGGAGCATCCATCTTTTGTTTTAATAGTGTCTCATTCGTTCACATGCCAGCGCGGCAAAATGAAGCCGTAATTACTGGCTTTAATTGATGTGGTTTTACCACCTCAGACGATACTTCAGAGCGCCCCCCCCCCCCCGCTCTACAGGCCCCACTGCGCTTGTTTGCACTAAATTTCTGCAGCTATCGATTGCTATTATGGTAAATCCGATGGGCACAATGGAACTCTATCAGCAAAATGCAGGTTAATTATCTCAGGGTCAAGCACTTTGGAATCTTCACAAAGGGCCACAGCTTCGCTTTACTGCCTAACATTAAATTGCAAATAGAGATTATTAAGGGAGCCTCTTTATTCTGCTAATAAGGGAGGAGCGAGGCCGTCATTAATAGACGATGGGATGTGTGAAGTTTTAAACAAGTCAGGCTTCATTTATCTGATCTCCAGTTTGTTCTTGTTAATTACTTTTCCTTTACTGCTGCCGACACTGGACTCTGGATGAAGGCGTGAGGAGCTCCACATCGCTCCAACTCAGAGAAATGAGGAACTTTTGGGAGACTTATATTTCCTGCTGTTAACACAGCTGTCAGACATTTGACTGGCTGGAGATAAATTGGCCTTATAAGAAGGTGCAGAAGTTTATTGATGGGAGGAACCGAAGTTAATGGAATTGATTGTGGATATTGTGTTTGCTTTCTGCAGGGACTCCAGTGAATCGGATTCCTATCATGGCCAAGCAGGTGTTGGATCTCTACATGCTCTACAAGCTCGTCACAGAAAAAGGCGGCTTAGTGGAAGTCATCAATAAGAAAATATGGCGTGAGATCACCAAAGGCCTTAACCTCCCTACCTCCATCACCAGCGCAGCTTTCACCCTGCGGACACAGTGGGTGATAAAGGGACAGGCCCTGTCCCTGTTTACAAAGCCCTGTTTGTTCTCACCGCTCACACCTCGACAGCCTGACTGAGCTCCCGTTCTGTCCTCAGATACATGAAGTACCTCTACCCGTACGAATGTGAAAAGCGGGGCCTGAGCTCCCCCGGCGAGCTGCAGGCCGC
>NC_040898.2:916041-976330 GCF_900634795.4 Betta splendens
ATGGTCCATGTGCTTCAGGTGTTGTGCCGGCACAACAGAGCGCCTTTTGTTGGACATTAAAACAAAGCCGGTCTGCATGAAAACGTGGACACGCGGAGGAAGCGGCCAATCTGTCTGCAGATGCTGAGCTGATGATAATCATTGAGCACTAGATCTGAACCTACTTGTGCATCAACGTGCACCCTAGCGTTGCTCACTGTTCTACGGCGGGTGCCGCTTTGTGAACTTGGAGCTCGCTGCTGAGTCAGCGCTTCTGTGGAGCGACGCTGCTCCTCACTGTGCAGACTGTTTCATGCAGGCGTGTCCACGGTTGTTGACCTCAAATGATACGACTAGCTTAGTTTATAATGACAGTGGGCGCTGCAGGCTGATGACTGGGATCTAATGATATCTTGTGTGACTTTATGTATAGGAGGTGATGAACCCAATCGTGCAGCAGAGGACAATCCTCAGCCAATGAGATGAGCTGGTGCGTTACAGCTCACCTTTACTGTTCTCAGTCAGGAAGTTAGAGGAAAGAATGTACGTGTGTCACTCAACACTGAACAATATGATCACAATAAAGGCTTGGTTGAGCTGGACCAGCCTGGCCTCCCTCCTCTGATTCAGGCGTCAGAGCGTAGAACACGTCTTTTATGGTGGATTTGTATGATCACCTTTTAACACTGTGAAAAACGTTTTTAACTTTGACTGAAAAGCAGAAAAGACTCTCAGACGTAAAAGCAGAATGAATTGACTTTGTCTGATTGGGCCTCAATCAAAAAGACATGGATCAGAAAAGCCTGCAGCGTTCAAGGAGTTCTGCTGTGTTAAACGTTTATTCAGTGTGTTTCTGCTCCACTGGTACTGAACTGAAAAGTTCATCATACTGTCCAGGGGACAGATTTCATTATTAAACCAACTGCTGATGTCCACATTGCTGAGGCCCGTCAACCAGCTGCCATAAACTAGAACCATACTGTACCAAAAATCTTCTCTACAGAGACAAGTCAACCACAATCATACAAACACAACTATTATCTTATTGATCTTATTTCATGTATGAAATGAGCAGAGGACACTGTTCTCTGTGGTGAGTCTTGATGTTCAGATGCTCCAGTTCAGAGGCACCAGCAGGTGACTCGCCCTCCCCCACTGCTGTACATCCTGCTGGACGAGGCTCCAGCAGCACAATCACCGACGCTCGTCACCAAAGGGTTTTTTACAAGTTGTGATCAAGCTTCCTTGGATTTTTCGGTTGTAAAAACCAGCAGAGCAGACAAACGCACCGAGGTCAGCGGCTCCGCGTGCAGAGAACAATGGACTGGTGTCACCGTGTGGTTTACTTTGTATTTTAGCTATGCTGTGCTGGTAGGTCTAGGAACCAATCGCTTTATGAGCCGTGTATGATGCTTTAAGTGTTTCTTTTGCTTCCCTTTCATTCATCCTGGATGAATCCAGTGCGTAATGGAAATGCTGGATTGTGGTGCTCAGGGGTTAAAAATGTACAAAAAAGAGGTGATTTCCTGTTTTGCCATTTGACTTGTAGCATATTTAGAAATAAAATCATGCTTTTAACTTGAAAGGAATGTTTCCTGTATTCTTGTCACAGTAAATCTCTCCATCAGCCTTTTGTGATGGTGATGGAAACCATTAACTCCCTCTTTTCTATCCTGAGTTAAATCAGGTTTCTTTCAATCTTTGGCTAAAACCTTTTTTCCATGCCACGATCTGAACTTTACCTCCCAGTGCTGTTGTTCTGATTTAGCTGATTATTGTTCATCTGTTTTATCTGGGTTCCTCAGCATTTAAAGTGCCCTAAGCGAAGACTTCCCTCCAGTCATGGACAGACCACCACCACACTCTCACATGGGCACACACACACTAGACAGGTTTTATAAATGGTTCCCTTCGTCCTTCAGCCAAAGCTTCTCCACCTTCTTAGCCTGTCCTCGCGTTTCATCCTCCAGTGTGTCTTCAAGAATGGGATCTGGGTCCAGTTTGTGAATAACACCATCCTCAGTTCCTTCCATCAGCCTCCCACCCTGCATTCATCCACGGTCATTCATCCATGCATCCACCATCATCCCTGCACCCTTCCCTCTCCGATCTGAGCTCAGACCAGCAACTACATTACCCAGGATGCTTTGAGCTCCGCTTTCCTGCGTTCACTGCAATTCCAAGGTAAACGTGGACTGATGTCCTCCGTGAACCAAGCCCTGGTCTGCAGACTGGTGAGTGCGCCATCTAGAGGAGGTTGGAGGAGTTGTCACCTGTCGTTTGTCGGCCGTCATTAGATCCGGGGGGGGAATAAAAGCATCTATGTGTTGGTGTCTTACTCAGTCCCAGTCTCACATTCCAGGTTCCAAGCGTTTTAATGCTTAAGTTGCATAGAAGCAGTTTTGTGAAAATGATAATGAGCAGATCCCCAGAGTAAAATAAACCCACGTAATAATTTTACAGCTGCATTAAAGAAGGCTCAACAGTTTTATTTTCTGAAGGAAAATGAAGATCTCACACATATCATTTATAAACCGGTCTTTCCACGATGGCCTCCTCCAACAAGACCTTTTTCTACACGATCTTCATTTAAAGGATCATTTAAATGTCATGCAAATACTAAATGAACTGTTCACTGTTCACTGATTTATTGTGGAAAAAGTACAGCGTTCGTTTGTTTCTCGGGCCTGTGAGCTGCGAACAGAACTAACATCCGTCTGCTTCAGGACCGTCTGGGACCGACACACGCTGGAGTCATTTGCAAGGTTTCATATGGAATTCTTGTTTTGCACAATAACGTGTTCTAGTTCTAAGTCTATCTGTACCAAAGCAGAAAGATCTCAGACATTGTTTCTTTTCAGTCTGTCCACAGTTGGAGCCTCGTTCAGAAAATGTACATAATATAAAGAACAATGTCATTCACTTCCTTTCAAAGTGAAAAGCGGAGAAGTGGAAAACTCCTGTTCAGCAAATACACACGGTTGAAGTGATGCAGTTTGGTTGAGTGCAGCATTAAGCAGGTAAAATGGGCTAAAGATTGGTTAATTAAGGCTGAGAATCCCCAAGTAATTAGCAGCGGCAAAGATTTGTGGACGTTGATGAACCGACAAGGAATCGCAGGTAATAGACTTATTATTGGGGCTGGCTGAATGTTACTTTATACTTCTGAATAAACAAAAACAAATTAGGAGCAGTCGTCCGATAATGGCTTATCTTGTCAGGCGCTGACAGAAATCCATGCCCCTATAACACAGTGTTAATTTTATGCACCACTGACAAGCACAGTGCTAATCAATAGCACTAAAATAAGGTGAAGCATCCATCTCCAGTGAAGGTGTTGGAGGGAGCTGTGATCAAGAAAAATATGTCAGCAATGTTTTTGTAGAACTTCACTAGTGTTTCATATCCAGACGCACAAACGCAGCAGGAACGAACCAGCCTTTTACTGTTAGACGTTACGGCGCAGGCATCGTGTGTGGAGCTAAAATACAGATAAAGAATCTAACAGGAGAACGAACCTGAGTAATAATGGAACAGATTTCATTTTGAGCTTATTTATTTATTCCATTCAATTCAACATTGAATTCCATTTTGGTTTTGTTTCTATGGGCTCAATTTACAACAAAAGTCTTCTTAAGGCCTCACAACCGAACCAACAAATTATCCCTAGAAGAAGTCATGGCAGATGGAGATCTTCTGTTTATTCCTGCGGGTTTTGTACATTTCAACTCCTCGATGTTAAAGACAGATTTGTTTGACTGCATCAGCTTCACATCAGTACTTTCTCCAGTCTTCCACCCGCATGCGTTTACAGGCCTGTGGACAAACGTCTCCGCTCTGGTCTGTCTCTCAGTCATGACCACAGGTGAGCGGGTTCGTGTGTCTGCTGCACATGTGAATGTGTTCATTTTCCTTTCTCCAAATTAAATGCATGCAGCCGTCATGGACTCACTGTCAGTGTTGCACCAGTGCTAATGTGTCTTGCCACCAGGACATCAAATCAATCATTTCAATTTAAAGTGAGGCCTAAACAGCACAATTAACAGTGCAGGTCCATAAATTTTATTAGCGACAGTCAACGCTTTCCTGTCTAAGCTCCAGGTATTTATCTATTTCCACTACTCAGGCATAAATCAGCTTGTACTGTATCGTCCCACCTGCTCGTTTGTGTGTTGCACAAATGCACATTGATGAAGCTGAGTTTGAGGCTCACACATGATGACCTCTCTATTCCCGGCCTCAGTGCACAGCTGCTCACCTTCACCCCTTCATTTCACATTCGCTTTTAATTATAAACCGAATGTATGCTTTTACATCAACTCATCAACGTGTCTCCTTCCTTTGTGCTCTCATACAAATGTAGTGTATTTGTCATGATCCGTTTTTATATTTATATATCCGTTTTTTATTTAATATATAAATACATCATAAATTAATGTACCATATATATATGCTATAAATGAGGACAATGTTCTGCTCGAGCTGCACTAAGCATTAGTCAAACATTGACCATCTGTACTTGCTGCCTTACAAACTCCGGCGTCAAACGTGCAGTTAAAGACTTCTGCAGCCCAGGTCACATCTGTGCAATGGCGTTTTAATATTAACAGAATCATAACAGCTGGTAAAGTAGGTTTCCATTGCACAGTAGCGTTAGAGGACGTGTCACTGGACTCGGCTGCTGTCAGGCTTTGAAGCACAATGATTCAATGAGCCGGTCGGATACGATGCGTCAGACACTTGAGCGGTGCCTTAACCGTCTTGTCGTTGCATCACACGCAATATTCAAATGTATATTGTTGCAATAATACTGTAAGACATTGTTACAAGACGATTAGATCAAGTTAGTGATGGGTAAAATATGAAATCATCCAGTATATTATTTTATAATACAAGTAAAAAGATCAACAAACCACAAATAAGTTTTTATTTTCTTTAGATTTCCAGCTGAACTAAATTATCTTGTAGGTTTAGTGTTTGTCCAAAGGCCCAAATAATGTAGAGTGAAAGTAAATAAATGGAAGAATATTTGTGCTGAATATCAGGGTTCTTCAGTGAATGATGGATATCTCCAAGTGGTCAAAGGGTTTTGTGTGATAGGAAATACTTTCAGGAAGATATTGGCTGTGCTGGACAAAGGAATGACTGCATTCCTGGCTATCGCACAGTTTTAACATTGTTCAGTCAAGTAGTAGTTTATTGAGCCGTCTCCAAACTAATTAGTGACTTCAGTTGCTCAGCAACAGTTCAGCAAGGCCACAGTTCACATGTTTGAGATACCTCAGTCAGGTTTTATGTGTCTGCGGAGCCTGACTCATTTATTGAAGTGGACAAAACCTAAATTACCGTGAAATGAATGTAACAGTTTAATAAATGCATCATATAAAGACATAGTGTATAAATAAATGAATGCAGACGAGAAATGAACAAATGCAATAAAATAAATTATCTGCTTGACTTCTTTTATTTCTTTAATCATGTATAAACGTTCCGTATTAAGTTAGCATAAACCCAGGCTGAATGAGTGAGATAACTAACTAACTAACTAACTAACTAACTAACTAACTAACTAACTAACTAACTAACTAACTAACTAACTAACTAACTAACTAACTAACTAACCTCATTGGGCTCATCTTAACAGCCTGTTGCAAACTGGTAACAAAGTCAGCAAAGATAAGAGACCACGAACGAAGAGGGAACCAGGCATAGTTTCCACTAGTAGATGCATTTAAACGGGGAGTGAGGCCCAATCACTCATCACAGACAGACAGACGGACGGCGGACGGAACTAATAAGTATTATCATGTTATTTTTTATGCATTATCTTTAGGCTTCAGGATTATGAAGTTTAGACTCTTTATGCAGCATTTTATCTATTTCTGAGGTCAGATGAACAACATCGTAGACTCTGATGATCAGCCTCCTGCCTGTTTCACCACAATCTCCATGTGTCACTTGTATTTATTAAGGATCTCTCATTGTTCAATGGGAGAATAGCTGCAACTGCCAGTGTGTTCCCTGCACTGGAGTAGGACACGGAACGTTTGGTATGCAAACATGCTGCAACGCACAAAGACGATGCATGGACAGCTACACAGCTGCAAAGCAACCAGAACAGCTGCAGCTCTAGTTTGCCTGACAAATAATGGAGACGGAAGCTGCAGAATGGGGAACCCGTGTGTTTGCACGCTCTACAATAGACATGGACATTATTACTTAATTGCCTTTGAGGTTATTATTAAGACAGTTCAAGAAGCAGCGATGACCACACCCATGGAGATGTCGTCTATGAGGACTCAGTTTCATGTCCCACCAGGTCATGTGACCCGTCTGAGCCTGGGTTGTAAGCGAGTCCCTTGTAATGAGGCAGGCGTCCTTTAAATGGGCTCTAAACCTCTCGGAGAGGACATTTAGACACACTCGCCTCCTGAAAAACAGATACAAATAGTATCTGATCGGCAGATTTATACGTTGTATCAGTGTAACAAATTTTATCAGAACAAACAAAGCAGGTAACAGTCGTACATCCATTATAACTGAAGCCCAGCTAAATGTAGCAGCGTATTAGCTACATGACTGTTTGTTTAGTAGGATGTGTGGACGGCTCTCAGGTGGTTATGAGAGCAAAACTCCCCAAGGAAGGAATCCTCCAGCAGTTGAACAGCTAACAAGCCTCTCATCCACCTCAGCCAGAGCACGAGCAACTGCTTCATCCCCCAGTAATTGGGATCATGTCAGACGCACACAGGTAATGGAGGCTCACTGTTCTCTGTCCTGTGTGGGTGGAACTTGGCCTATTAGTGTGTGTGTGTGTGTGTGTGTGTGTGTGTGTGTGTGTGTGTGTGTGTGTGTGTGTGTGTGTGTGTGTGTCCTTGCGGTTACATTGAAGTGGGGCCCAAACATATTTTTATCAAAGTGGGGCCCTATGGTCACACAACTTTAATGGCCTTTTTCGATAAAAGTGGGTCCTCAGCATTTTGGCAATGCTGAGGACCCACTTTTATAGCACCACAAGGATGTGTGTGTGTGTGTGTGTGTGTGTGTGTGTGTGTGTGTGTGTGTGTGTGGGTGTGTGTGGGTGCATGTGTGTGTGTGTGTGGGTGTGTGTGGGTGCATGTGTGTGTGTGTGTGTGTGTGTGTGTGTGTGTGTGTGTGTGTGTGTGTGTGTGTGTGTGCGTGTGTGTTTGCACGTGTGTGTGTGTGCGTGTGTGTGTGTGTGTGTGCGTGTGTGTGGGTGCATGTGTGTGTGTGTGTGTGTGTGTGTGTGTGTGTGTGTGTGTGTGTGTGTGTGTGTGTGTGTGTGTGTGTGTGTGTGCGCGCGTGCGTGCGTGCGTGCGTATGTACTCACACGTATTCTTTCATGGCCTAAGAGCAGACTGGATCATGATTTACCATTGTGTGGCAGGGACTGGTGACTGTATGAGGGGAGCATGGACCCACTGGCTCATCTCCAGTTTTCCCCAAGCTTAACTAGACCAGTCACCTCTCCTGGTTATGGATAAGGCCTTTGTCATGAAGGACACTGTCTGACTTTAAAAAGGCCAAACCACATGATCAGTGATAAGAAGAGGTTCTATTTCTTTGCTACTCCTCTTTTTTGCTTGATTTCCAATTAGAACTTAATTGAATTGAATTGTCAATGCACACAATCAATGGAAAGTTGTGTCAGTGCTGCCGCATTCAGCTCCTCATCCAGTGCAACAGAGGACGGGATCTTAAATGTAATAAAATGATGAGCAAACAAACAATGATTTCAGCTGTTTTCTAATGTGAACAAATGTTCAGAAATGTCCTTTCATTTTTAATTGAAACGTACAGAAGCTAAACTATAGAAGAACCTTATTAGTGTGACATTCAGCCTCCGCGCTGCTAGAGGCGCTCCTGGGACTTTTGGTGGGTCTGTGTTTGAGTTTAATTTCCTGTGTAATTAGTTGACCCACCTGTTTGGTTTGTGTATTTAAGGGATGTTTTTTGTTTGACACATTGCTGGTGTGTACGCTCGGTGTAGCTGGATGCTACCCCATTGTTACGTTGAGGAGAGTTGTGATGCAAAGGAGTTTTGGTTTTTCTTATGTCCTGTCTCACCACGTAAGTTTTTGTGAGTGTCTTATGTTTAGGTCTTATGTTCCATGTTTAGGATTTTTGCCCGTAGTGTACGGAGCGTTTAGTTTAGATAGTGAATTAGGTTGTTTATCGTTTTCCTGCAATGCAGTGATTTTTAGTTCTTCCTTTGTGTTGAACTGAGTCCTGCGGTGCAGAGAGTTTACGTTGTATTTAAATAAATCGTTAATGTTAATTGTACCTTCTGTGTCTGGGTCGTGCATTTGGGGTCTTCCCTCTCCTGTGTTCCCTGCGACCTGGTCTGCCGGTTGCGGCCAGGTGTCTGTGCAAGGGATTACACAGAGCTGTGTGCTGGAAGCACGTCGGCCGTGGTGACTGAAGCCTCCGCTCAGTGTGAGCGTGTTCTCCTCCCGGCTCCGTGAGAGCCGTAGTTCTCCCCGCTTGGAGCGGGTGCTGTCACCGTCTCTCTCCACCACATCCCCTCTCCTGCCCCAGGGTTCCGTCAAAGCCCCGCCGGTTCGGAACCGACGGGAGGAGTTAGTAGGTTCCCTGTCAAACCCCGCCGGTTCGGAACCGACGGGGCGAGTTCGTAACAATTAGATGATGAGGTTGTGTTGTAGAAGGACAACGTCTGTGGCACTGTTGTCCTGTGACACTGTTTATAGGATCTTGGTTGATATTTCAAGAGAGACACATTAAAATGAAAAAGTGAAAACACAAACTACTGCCTGAAATAAGCTGTAAAACTTTAATTCTTTTTTTATTTTTTAATTCCCGGTGCATGTTGGACTTTGGCAGGGCTGCCCTTTGTCACCGGTTCTGTTCATTATTTTTATGGACAGGAGGGGTCTGGTTCAGGGACCACAGGATTGCGTCTCTGCTCTTTGCAGATGACGTTGTCCTGTTGGCGCCGGCATAAAGTCATCATAAGTGGTTGAAAATAGATGGATGGATGGAATTTTAATTAAATTTAAACCTTTATGTTGCTACAATTCGAGATCAAATTCTAATACTTAAATATATCATTGCTGTAGTCATTTGCAGGGTTAGTGCGTTTGTTAGTTGTTTATTTTGAAAGTTCAAAGTTGTTGAACATTTAAATGAGGCAACTTAAGCTTTGAGGCCGAGCGATAGTCCTCCTCCATGGCCTCCCCGAACTCCTACCAAGCCCGAGTTTTTGCCTCCGCAACGGCACGGGCTGCAGCACGCTTGGCATGCCGGTACCCATCAGCTGCCTCAGGAGTCCTACAGGTCAACCATACCTGGTAGGACTCCTTCTTCAGCTTGATGGCATCCCTTACCTCCGGCGTCCACCACCGGGTTCGGGGATTAGCACCACGACAGGCACCGGAGACCCTGCGTCCACAGCTTCGAACGGCCGCGTTGACAATGGAGGCGGAGAACATGGTCCACTCGGACTCTATGTCTCCAACCTCCCTCGGAATCTGGTCGAAGCTCTCCCGGAGGTGTGAGTTAAAGGTCCGTCTGACAGAGGGTTCAGCCAGGCGTTCCCAACAGACCCTCACAATACGTTTGGGCCTGCCAAGTCGTTCCAGCCTCCTTCCCTGCCAGCGGATCCTATTCACCACCAGGTGGTGATCAGTTGACAGCTCAGCCCCTCTCTTCACCCGAGTGTCCAAAACATATGGCCGAAGGTCAGGTGAAACGACTACAAAGTCTATCATCGATCTCCAGCCTAGGGTGTCCTGGTGCCATGTGCACCGATGGACACCCTTATGTTCGAACATGGTGTTAGTTATGGCCAAACTGTGCCTAGCACAGAAGTCCAATAACATAACACCATTCGGGTTCAGATCAGGGAGGCCGTTCCTCCCAATCACGCCTCTCCAGGTATCACTGTCGTTACCCTACGTGGGCATTGAAATCTCCCAGAAGAACGATGGGGTCCCCAGTTGGAGCGCTTTCCAACACTCCCTCCAGGGACCCCAAGAAGGCCGGGTACTCCACACTGCCATTCGGCCCGTAAGCACAAATGACGGTGAGTGACCTATCCCCCACCCGAAGGCGCAGGGAAGCGACCCTCTCGTCCACCGGGGAAAACTCCAACACATGGCGACTAAGCTGGGGAGCTATGAGCAAGCCCACACCAGCCCGCCGCCTCTCACCGCAGGCAACTCCAGAGTAGAAAAGGGTCCAGCCCCTCTCAAGGAGTTGGGTTCCAGAGCCATAGTCCAGTCGAGCCCAGTCCAGATCCCAGTCCAGTCGAGCCCAGTCCAGTCGAGCCCAGTCCAGTCGAGCCCAGTCCAGATCCCAGTCCAGATCCCAGTCCAGTCGAGCCTAGTCCAGTCGAGACCAGTCCAGGTCCCAGTCCAGTCGAGACCAGTCCAGGTCCCAGTCCAGTCGAGACCGTCCAGTCCAGCCGAGCCCAGTCCAGGTCCCAGTCCAGTCGAGACCAGTCCAGGTCCCAGTCCAGACGAGCCCAGTCCAGCCGAGCCCAGTCCAGGTCCCAGTCCAGTCGAGACCAGTCCAGGTCCCAGTCCAGCCGAGCCCAGTCCAGCTGAGCCCAGTCCAGATCCCAGTTCAGTTGAGTCACGTCCAGGCCCCCGTTCAGTCCGGTCACGCTCAGGTCCAGTCGAGTCTAGCCCATGTTCCGGTCCAGTCGAGTCACGTCCCAGTCCAGTCCAGTCACGCTCAGTCCTTGTCCCAGTCAGAGGGCACCGTCCGTCTGACGACTGTTAGTTCCACCCAATCTGGCCCGACGTCTCCTCCGTCGAGCTCGGCAGCTCTGTAAGCAGTCCTGCCGGCTCCGGAGGGGACGCCGTCCCAGTTCCTGTCGACCCGTTAGGGGTCGTTCCTGTTCCTGTCGGCCATGTTGCGGCCGTTCCTGTTCCTGTCGGCCATGTTGCGGCCGTTCCTGTTCCTGTCGGCCATGTTGCGGCCGTTCCTGTTCCTGTCGGCCATGTTGAGGCCGTTCCAGTTCCTGTCGGCCATGTTGAGGCCGTTCCAGTTCCCGTCGGCCATGTTGAGGCCGTTCCAGTCCCTGTCGGCCATGTTGCGGCCGTTCCCGCCCCTGTCGGCCGAGTTGAGGTCGTTCCTGTCCCTGTCGGCCGAGTTGAGGTCGTTTCTGTCCCTGTCGGCCAAGTTGAGGTCGTTCCTGTCCCTGTCTGCCAAGTTGAGGTCGTTCCTGTCCCTGTCGGCCATGTGGCGGCCGTTCCTGTCCCTGGTCCTGTTCCCGTCGGCCCTGTAGCGGCCGTTCCCGTTTCTGTCGGCCCTGTGGCGGTCGTTCCAGTCCTCGTTCCTGTCGGCCCGAGAGAGGTCGTTCCAGTCCCTGTCACCCTCGGAGCCGCAGCGCCCGCCGGCCTCCAGGATGAGGCGGCGCCTGCTGCAGCTCCTGCGGACCTCCAGGAGGAGGCCGCGCCAGCTGCAGTTTCTGCGCACCTCCAGGAGGAGGTCGCGCCAGCTGCAGTCCCTACGCACCTCCAGGAGGAGGTCGCGCCAGCTGCAGTCCCTGCGCACCTCCAGGAGGAGGTCGCGCCAGCTGCAGTCCCTGCGCACCTCCAGGAGGAGGTCGCGCCAGCTGCAGTCCCTGCGCACCTCCAGGAGGGGGTCGCGCCAGCCGCAGTCCCGGCGGACCTCCAGGAGGGGGTCGCGCCAGCCGCAGCCCAGGCTGTGTGTGGAGGTGAGCCCGACTATTTCTAGCCGGTACCGCTCGACCTCCTGCACAAGCTCAGGCTCCTTTCCCCCCAGTGACGTGACATTCCATGTCCCAATAGCTATATTGGTTATCCAGGGATTGGGTCGCCGAGGCTCCCGCCTTCGACTGCTGCCCAATCCACTCTGCACCGGCCCCTTACGGTTCCTCCTGCGGATGGTGGGTCCACTTGGCAAACCGTTCGGCGCCTCAGGAGGGGGAAGCAGTTCTTTACCAACTCTGTTTTCAGTGGAGGTGGGGAGCTGTTGACCTCAACTGGGGATGTTATTGCATGGTAGAAGGAGTACTTTGAGGATCTCCTCAACCCCTTCGACATGCCTTCTGCTGAGGAAGCAGAGGCAGGGGACTCAGAGGCGGACTCGCCCATCACCCAGGCTGAGGTCACTGAGGTAGTTAGTAAGCTCCTCGGTGGCAGAGCAGCGGGGGTGGATGAGATCCGTCCTGAGTACCTCAAGTCTCTGGATGTTGTGGGGCTGTCTTGGGTGACACGCCTCTGCAACATCGCGTGGACGAGGGTGACAGTTCCTCTGGACTGGACAACCGGGGTGGTTGTCCCTCTTTACAAAAAGGGGGACAGGAGAGTGTGTTCCAACTATAGGGGGATCACACTTCTCAGCCTCCCTGGGAAAGTCTGAGCCAGGGTACTGGAGAGGAGAATTCGGCCGATAGTCGAACCTCGGATATGTCATGTTCACGCCATGTCCTGTTGTCACACTGCTTCCTGTTTTATTTTGTTAACTTCCTGTTCACCCAGTCGTCACTCTCCGGTTCCCAGTATCCACACCTGTTACCAATCAATAATCAGCACCAGTATATAGCCCCACCGTTCACAGACTCATGTTGCCAGATTGTCGAGTTTCTTTAGTTCCACACTTCGTTCCACCGTGTCGTGTCTAGTTCCCTCGTGTTTGACCCTGATTACCTTGACCGTGTATCCTGCCTGATCCTTGTTTGTACCGTCGCCTGTGAAAAGAACCTGGACCGAACATCTGACCGTGAGTTTGTCTTATCCCTGCCTGTACCTTTGCCGAGCCTGCCCGTGTAACGAACCTCGCTTGTTTACTGGACTGGAAACTGCCTGCTCCCTTTGGTAATTCCCTGCCAAGCGTTGTGTATGACCTGGACCGTCTGACTCTGTTTTCTAAAATAAAACCTGTGTTAATCGTCACCTTGCCTCTGCGCTGTGCATGTGGGTCTGCCGCCTGCCCCCGAGTCCTGACAGGATACAGGAGGAACAATGTGGTTTTCGGCCTGGTTGTGGAACGCTGGACCAGCTTTATACCCTCAGCAGGGTGCTTGAGGGTTTGTGGGAGTTTGCCCAACCAGTCTACATGTGCTTTGTGGATCTGGAGAAGGCATTCGACCGCGTCCCTCGTGACATCCTGTGGGGGGTGCTCCGGGAGTATGGAGTCCAGGGCCCTTTGCTAAGGGCTGTTCAGTCTTTGTACAACCGGAGCAGGAGCTTGGTTTGCATTGCCAGCAATAAGTCAGACCTGTTCCCGGTGCATGTTGGACTTTGGCAGGGCTGCCCTTTGTCACCGGTTCTGTTCATTATTTTTATGGACAGAATTTCTAGGCGCAGCCAGGGGCCGGAGGGGGTCTGGTTTGGGAACCACAGGATAGCATCTCTTCTTTTTGCAGATGATGTTGTCCTGTTGGCTTCATCGGGCCAGGACCTCCAGCGTGCGCTGGTGCGGTTTTGCAGCTGAGTGTGAAGCGGCTGGGATGAGAATCAGTTCCTCCAAATCTGAGGCCATGGTTCTCGACGGAAAAAGGTGGTTTGCTCTCTCCAGGTTGGAGGAGAGTTCCTGCCTCAAGTGGAGGAGTTTAAGTATCTCACGAGTGAGGGAAGAAAGTAGCGTGCGATTGACAGACAGATCGGTGCGGTTGGTGTATCGGTCCGTCGTGGTGAAGAGGGAGCTGAGCCGAAAGGCAAAGCTCTCAATTTACCAGTCAATCTACGTTCCTACCCTCACCTATGGTCATGAGCTTTGGGTCAAGACCGAAAGGGCAAGGTCACGGATACAAGCGGCTGAAATGAGCTTCCTCCGCAGGGTGGCTGGCGCTCCCTTAGAGATAAGGTGAGGAGCTCGGAGTAGAGTCGCTGCTCCTCCACATCGAGAGGAGCCAGTTGAGGTGGCTCGGGCATCTAGTTCGGATGCCTCCTGGACGCCTCCCTGGGGAGGTGTTCCGGGCATGTCCCACCGGTAGGAGGCCCCGAGGAAGACCCAGGACTCGCTGGAGAGACTACGTCTCTCGGCTGGCCTGGGAACGTCTTGGGTCCCACCGGAAGAGCTGGAGGAAGTGTCCGGGGAGAGGGAAGTCTGGAACTCTCTGCTTAGACTGCTGCCCCCGCAACCTGGCCCCGGATAAGCGGATGAAAATGGATGGATGGATGGAACTTAAGCTGAATTGAGTTGTAGTTATGAAAACCATTATTGAAATGAATAGAAACTTCTTAGCTAATTCCACTAAAGCAGTAGTAAAGCTGTAGGCACCAGAGGTGAGGTCTTTGAATGCATCACAGTCACAGAGACTCACCTGCTCACACTCCAACCTGCTTGTAGGCACTTATTAGGACTCGAAGCAGTAACGCGTTGGGAACCTGGGTCTGTTTCTTCCGTTTGACAGCTGCAAACAAACACCTGCTACAGCAGTGACCTTCACGTGACCTCAGCCTTCACTGATAGTCGCCTGTGATTTCCCAAGCTGACTTTCCCCTACTTTGCCTGTGCTTTCCCCCTGCTCTCTGCTTGTCATCTGACCTGACATGTTGAGTGGGCAGTGATTAATTGGGCCTTGTGGCCAAACCAAAGATTAAAAACCGTTAGTCCCAGGTTTCTACAGTTGACATGAGGTCATGCTGAGGACATTAATGTGGTACAGTGTTTAAAGGAGCCTGGTGGTGAAACTTGGAAGGAATCACAAAGTCTTTGAAACATGAGAAGTGCAAGTAGACGTTCATAGATGAAATTTAAACAAATGTGTGGCTGAACTGAACTCTTCACCAGGATCAGGACTTTCTGAGTTTTAGCTCCATCTTTAGCTTCTGAATGAGGTGGACCTGACTTTGATTAGGCAACATCAGAGGCTTCATTTAAAATGCAGACACGGCATCATGTTCAGTCAGAGGTTCGTCTGCATGTGTTTTTATAAGCACAGTCATGATCACTGACCCCACGGAGAGAGAGAGCTCCATGTGGAGCTCTGGATGATCTGTCTGGCTCATTAATGGCGGGTTTCCTTCTGTAGCCAGAAAGTGGTCACTAAACCTTGCTATGAACTTTTAAAATAATTTATAAAGTAATTCAATAACTCAATCAAATGTAAATATAATTATAACATTAATAAAAACAATCATCACCATCATCATTTTAAAAAGAAACAGCAAATGAGGGTTTAATAATAATAAACTAGTAAAGACTACACTAAACCCCAAAAATACAAACATGCAGACTGAAAGGTGAAGGTCCGACCCGTTGTGTAGGCGTAACAGCACCGTGGGCTGACTCAGCCTGTGACCGAGCCTGCACTGCCCCCGTGTGGAGAACAGGTGTAAGGAGGGTAAGGAACCGAGTCACTCAAAGCACGGATCCAACGCTGTAAATGTGTAAAATAAAAAATAAAATGTAAATATATAATAAACTTATAAAAAATGTAATTGTTTCTATGTGTTCAAACCCTTTTTGTGGCACATTATGAACATTATGCTGTTTGAGAAAAACATCACAGCTTCTTATTCACTCTAGGAATAACAAACCTGAATGGACCTTTTCGACTCAATAAAAACAGAAAACATTTATTAATAAAAAAACACCCACATGTTGTACCACAATTCAAAAATGCTGCATGTTCACCGATACAGGAAGGACAGTTTTGTTATAAACCATGTCAATAAAAAGCAACGTAAAAACATGTTAATATGGAATCTACGCGAGTGATGTGAATAATGTCTACAAAATGTGGTCAATACAAAACGTAAACAACATGGATCCACATCACCAACGTCGCCTGCAGACCCAAAGACAAACAACTCGATGCAGACGCTTCACTTCCTGTGAGTGAAGCTGCTGTTCTGGATCTGGACGTCATTTAGCATGTTTGCACCAACCGCTGGTGATATGTCATCATAGTTTTACCTGACACATGCCTCACATTTCTGCTTCCACCACAATTCAGTGACAACATTTTAGTTTTAGATTGTCAAAAAACATCACCGTGACTACACAACACTGGAGCCAAGTGTGCGGTTTGTCTTGACACATCTCACAGCCAGAATATGTAAACATGCAAATGTCAACATAATGTTTGAATAAAAGAAATACGCTGAGCTACAAGCTGGTAGGTCCCTGAGTCCACATACACAGCAAGTCATCCAGATGATGTGGTTATGATACAGTAGCTGCCTGGTTTATCATTTGTGATGTTGCTGCTCGCTGCCGACTACGAAATGGGCTTTAGCTGCAAACATTGAGCAAACATCGATGTTGTGTACATCCATGGCATACAGAGAATCAGAATGAATGAGCAAAAAACGGAGGACAGCAGGGAGGTCAGAATGTTAAGAACTACAGAGTAGACTTGGTAAAATGTTAACAGATAAACCTGACCTGCATGATGTCAAACCCACTGAACAATGGCATAAATGTCAGAGAATGTCTGGAGAATTCTCTAGCAAACATCTCAAGCTTTTCTGAAATACACGTCTTGGCTTTACTCCAGATTAAAACATTCAGGTGGAGAACTCTCATGTCTGAGTGGATAAAAAGAGATGAGATGCACCGAGCTTGACGCAGCGTGGACTGGAAGACAGGGAGCAGTGGGAAAAGGGAACTGAACTGAACTACAAACAGGAACAGTGGCAGCTGGGCTAGTGGTTTCATCCTTCTTCCTGTCCTATGCTAAGCTAGGCTAAGCACATAAAACTCAGGTCATGGTTTAAACTGTAAATTATTCCTTTAGATTTACTTATACAACAAAAATTACCCATTTTTACAGTTTGTATAGTCAAAAAACTGGCACAAGGGAGAGTTTAGGTGACTGGTGGTAAAAAGAAGCCTGAAGGAGCTTCTGAATTCCATTTGTAAATGTCTTCAGCCTAACAATGAAATCATTATTGCTCTGACTAAATTACAGTGGCAAAGGAACATCTTGGATTGGTACGATGTAAAAGCTGCCCTGTAGGAAACCCACCAAAGCGTGGGCCGCTCTGAAAAAACAAGCTAAATGAAAGCATTTGACAGGGTCAAACCCAGTCTAACAGACAGCGACAGCGCCGGCCCGTGGCTCAAAGGTCACTGCTTTTCTGTCCACAAGTCCTTCTTCACTGGGACGTCCTGCTTCCACACGTGGCAGTGCAACACTACATGTCGCCGGGTGGAGGGAGATCTCCTCTTCCATTTATCTGGACTCTATGCGAACAAGGCACGCCGTCCAGGTCAACCAGAACACACAAGTTAGACATGAGCGGACGAGCAAACAAATTGGTATAAATGAAAAGATCAATGTTTGAAATATTTTCATCACTGGAAATGTCTTTTTCATTATGACAGCAAAAATGGAAGAATAATAAGACTGTTCCTCCATCTTTGTGTGCATTGCGTCTAGGCCACCAGAAAACCTGAAAATACCAATTAAAACCACCATGTAAAAGTACAGAATGTTCAGTAGAAAACCGTTGAACCGAACTGGAACTGGATTAGAATATGAGACTAAGGACAAAAGCATCATCTCATTGTGTCACATATATGATGTGACAGCAAAAAAGAACAGTGTATGTTGAGTATGTGTCAACTCACCAGGAAACATTCAGAAAAAGTCTAATTTCACACAATTAAAATGGTAGTAAAAAAAGCTATGCAACAGGAAACAAGCTGAAAATCCTCAGACCATTAAAGTGCTCATGTATACCAATTTGAGTGCGTCTCTTTCTAATAAAACCTGGACTACAAAGGCCCCTGCAGCTGGCCTCAGTCTAGTGAAATGATGTCCGATATGCTGCCGTCAGGGCCTCCGGCGCCGCCGCCGCCTCCCGTGATCACTCGCGTCTCATGGATGGAGCTGGCAGTGTGAGCGCTGGTGTCATAGTGGCTGGTGGACGAGACCAGGGCTGAGCTGGTGCTGGCTGCAGCGGCGCTCTGCATGCTGCTCGTCAGGTTATCCAGGAACGGCCGGTAATGCTGAAAGGCAACATTCACCACGTGGCTTTTCACAAACTTCATCTTCCATCTATCCCACAGTGTATTTTCTTGTACACATATGGTTGCATCATGTTAAGTCTAGAGAGTTTCTGGGAGCTACTTAAGTTTGACTTAAACCTAGTGGTATTATGATACAATTGCTCAGTTTGACAATAACTTATTTTTGTCTTTTACACTTAATGTTTTATTACATTTTAATAGACCCATCGTGTCACACTGAAGAAATGACACTTTGCTCGCATGTAAAGAATCGACTGTGCTGTCCACTCAAAATAACTCGTCACAGGCATTCATGTCTGAACCTCAGGTGAATAAAGTGAGTACACCCTAAGTGCAAATGTCCAAATTGGGCCAAAGTGCCAGTACTTTGAGTGGCAACCTTTATTTACAACTCTGTCGTCACCCTCTTAGGCGTGGAGTTCACCAGAGCTTCACAGGTTCCACTGGCGTCCTCTTCTCCTTCATGACGACATCATGGAGCTGCTGCGTATTTGACACCTTGTGCTGCTCCACCTTCAGTTCGATGACGAGCCACAGATGCTCAACAGGGTTAAGGTCTGGAGACATGCTTGGCCAGTCCCTCACCTTGACCCTCAACTCGTTGAGCAAGGCAGGGTCATCTTGGATGTGCGTTTGGGGCTGTTACCATGTTGGAGTACTGCCACGTGGCCCAGTCGGTAGGCTGACGCTCTAGCTACCGCGCTCCTAGGCAGGATGATTGCCTTCATTCAGTCCACCTCCTCTCCATTTATTATACTAAATTAGATGCATCTGTCCGAGGTCGTTAGCAGCATAAAGACACCTGTCCACCTCATACAATCTGTAAGACTCCAACTACTAACATGGCCAACACCAAAGAGCTGTCAAAAGACACCAGAGACAAAATTGTACACTCCACAAGGTTGGAAAGGGCTACGGGGAAAAGGTCCACTGTGGGAGCAATCATTACAAAATGGAAGAAGCTAAACATGACTGTCAATCTCCCCTTAATTCCATTAACCACGTTTGAAGGAAGAAGAATGACGAGTACCATCCCATAAACACCATCCCAAAGAAAATTCAGACCCGTCCATGATTTCTAAGTGAGAGAACTTGCAAAATAGCAGGATATAATATTTATTTTCCTCACTGTGAATATGTTAATTCCTATTAATATTATATATAACATTAATTACATATGGTCTGCTTCAGCTATCCCACTCTGTCCGATTTTGGTTATTATAACTACATCTAAACGTTTGCATGGATAAGAAGGTACGCCATATTTTTGTGTGTAAGTACCCTTTGTACATGGTCCCTGGTTCCCATTCACACCTGAGACCCTGTAACAATAATGTGTCCCATGACATCAGGACAGAAAATGGCTAATTTGGTCCAATTTGGACATTTCCACTTAGGGCGTATTCACCTTTGTGACCAGCGCTTCAGACATTAATAGCTTGAGATAGCTATTAATAGCTAAATTAATAGCTTAACTATTAACATTAAAGTTATTTTGAGTGGACAGCAAATGTTCCCGTTCTACAAGCTGTACAGTCACTACTCTACATTGGAGCAAAGTAGCATTTCTTCAGCGTTACGTCAAGATATAACCAAATATTTACAAAAATTTGAGGCGTGGACTCGCTTAGAGATACTGTAGGTACCTTAAACTAATGTTCACAGCAGTGTTGGAAGGAGAAATCTACAAAAAAAATGTAAAACATACCTGAGTATCTGCTTGAATTAGGGAAAACAAATCCAGACCTAAAGGGAGGAGAGAAAAATCAGTTTAACAACAGCATGGTTAGTGTTAGTTGTGGTCACACAGTCACGCTGTCCGACTGACTCACTCTGCATGTCTGTGGGGATGGTGGCCAGAGTGGAAGGGTGGAAAGGGACTGCATAGTCAGCAAGTGTAGAGGTGAGGTATGAAGGGTCCAGTGGCTGGACATTTGGCACACGTACAGTGGGCTGGTAGGTCAACACTCTGAACAAAAGCAGCAAACGTTTATCAGAGAAAACATCTACTGTCCAGTGTTGCCCAATGTGTTACTGATATGTTGATATAGTAATAATATGTATATTGATGAAATATGCTTAATAGCAAGAAATATTTACAGTTTAGGAACAAGGTCTATGCAGGTCTGTGAACAGGAGCTTACTTACCCTTTTGCGTGCATCTCCTCATTTTTGGAAATGTAAACACAATGTTTCTTCAATGGAGGGTCTGTATCCTCTTCATCAGAAGACGAGGAGCTTTCTAGAGTCAGATCAATCACATCTGTCTTCTTGATGGAACTGGGCTCAGGAGAATGAGGGACCACTGTCGGCTGCCGCATGGGAGCTGAGGACAAAATGGAATGGAAAATGGTTTTGTTTACATGTGTAGAAAACATTCAGGCCTGTACACATGTGGTACAGTTTTAGCGAACACTGCATCCTGGTATCAAGAAAATTTACTTACTTTCAATTTTTAGAACTGATTGAGAAGAGACCTTGACAGCTTCCTTCTTTGGTCTCATGGGACACCAGGTTCCATCCTCTTGAAACTTGATTTCGTCCACATCTGAGCAGTCGTTTAGGATCTCCAAGAACAACCTGAGCAGAAGAATAAAACATGCGTTTCTCAGCTTCTGTTTGCAGGTTGTGAAATCCTTAAGGCGCTGAAGATACCTGTTTGTGAGGTTCATAGTTTATCAAGACCAGTCAACCTGTACTAATGTGACCGTGGAGAGATTTGTACTACAACATCCTCATAACTTTACCTAACAATCATCTAAAACAGTTGCCTTTTTCATAGCAAGAGTTACATTACATCATGTGTCAAGTGCCTGAATTACAGAACGTTAACTAACCCATCAATGATGAGACTTTCGTAAGCAGCCTTCTTGTCACACACAGGACATATCCACGTAGGTTTTTTCTCATTCATCTGTAGGTAGAGGGCGGCATCAAAGCATTGCAGGTGAGAGCAGGTCACCGCCCGACACGGTACAGTCAGTCGCATCTTCCCCAGCTGAAAGACAATATAGACATGGATTAATAAAATGCTGGCTTGCATCCACAATCTGAACACAGTTTATACATATATATAGAGTCCAACACAGAGGTTATTATTATTATTATTATTAGGACTTGTGTTAAGATAAATACTGACACCTAGCACTAGAAAGTAGGGCCGCAACTGAAGATTATTTAGATAATTGATTAATCCGTTGATTATTTTTTCGAGTAACCTGATAAAAAAAATTCAAAAATATTATTTGATGTTTTGCTTATGAGAAATCCCTTATCGGGGTTTTGATTTTGACTCTTTAAATCTCAAACAAAACACAACATCCAGTGTTTAAATAATAAAACTTCCATATACAAAATATAAATAAACAAAGCAAACATAGAGTTTTGTTCTAATGTGAAGATCTGCAGCAGCTCCATCAACATCAGGGAGAACGTGTAAACTGCACAGAGACTCCTGGGCTCCTTCTGGCTCTGAGGCAACAGTGAAAACCACTAAAAACCATGTCGTCATATGTTAATGCTGCTGTTACATTTAGTGTCTGCACCGCTATTCTGTGGTGGCGCCGTTTATCACTGTGTAATGAACGAGATGATGTGCAGTCAGCTGACACTCACAGCAAACAGATTAAGTAACAAATAACTTTTAAAACAGCCGCACTTAATGACTTAATGAAGAGTCTTCACTTGATGATAAACAGCGTTTGTTCCCGCTGCTACATCCGGGAAACCAGTGTTTCATTCTTACGTTCTCCTGTGTCGCTGTAGTATTAACAAACCATGAACTGAACTTTGTATTTCTTGGAGCTAAACGTTGTCTTCCTTTAATATTCAATGCTCATATGAAGAAATTAGGGCGCAGCCTTTCTGCTGCTGCCGCTTGGTTTGTTTTCTCCAGCATTTTGCCAGCTGTTGCGCTATTTTTGTCATTGCGCTGCACCGTAAAATGAGTAGGCCGACTAATACGATACAATACTAATACGGCGATAATGACAAATCATAATCGATCAATGCCCGTCATCGATTATTATTGATTTGTCCATTCGTTGTTGCAGCCCTACTAGCAAACACTGCAACAAAGTTGACCAGCAATAATGGTGCATCGTTTAGATCTCCAGTTGCAATCTGGTATAGGCTGCAATTACTACACTCTTAATGGAGACATTTTGCATTACATTCTGTGTCCACGTAGTTGCCATAGCTTCATACAATTTAGTCAGAACAATAATATTAACATTTGACACAATCGCCGTGATTACCGGGCACATGAGTGATACTCGAAGGCTTGTTGTAGCAACCTCACTGTCTGGATCTGCTGTCAGCTTCTCTTTGACTGGAGCACAGAGGGGAAGAAGTATAGCATTAATATAAAGATGCAAAACCAAATAAGTCATAAACACATAAGCAAACAAAACATCTCTGGTGTAATTAGATCACTAAACATTTTGTAAAAATGTAGCATCCCATCACCTGATTTTTCTAGTGTCAACAAAGATAAGAAAAATTACTTCATTGCTTTTTTAATAGTTAATAAAACTGATTCTGAAATAAATAATTACATAAGTACAAAATATATAAAAAATGCAAACTTCACGCAGCTCAATGTGATGTCTTCAGATGCATCAAACTGTTACAGGTTAAATTCATACTATACCCTGCTATTGTACTGCCTGTTATTAACAAGGATACTTCTTTCTCTTCTTCTACTTTTCTACGGATATCCTCAAACTCAGAGATGTATATTTCCAGGGTGCAGATATTAATAGACTTACTAGATCATTTTAATTCAAACAGTGTGACTTTGTCATGATAAAAATATGCTTTAACATCCAAAAGAAATATTATAAATATACTTAGTGCTCTGGAGTGGTCTGGATTCCTGATGCCTTTCATTCTTAGCCTCTGCAGGAGCAGTGGTGATGTGAGTTGCCTCACCAGGTACACGGACATAGAATAGGTCTTAAAAGAAACACAGAGAAAACAGATGAAAACAGAAGAGCAAAGAAAAAGGTGAAAAGATGTTTTGTGGTTCTCACTTTGCCAATTTCAGGTGCCCATGTCACTGATATCTGATTTGGTACTGCAGAGGAGAGTCGGATGAGGGAAGTAATGTTTAGGGGTCTTCCTGGTCTCTTCTGTTCAACACCGTTTTTCGGTGGTGGTGCATAACCCTACAGAAACAAAAGGCATCCGCAAAGAAGAATGTATACGGTCAGAGTTTTAAATATAAGGACACTATTAAGTTCTTTTTTAAGAACTCAAGGCATTCAGATTAACCCCTGAGGGGGACTGACAAAAGCAGGAAGCTACTGCGACCCGTTATTCAGAACAGGTCACCAGCCAACTTCGTCAAAATAAATAAAGGTCATGAAAGAGTTTATTTTTCAGCATGAACAAAAGTTTTTCAATCACTCTGAGAAAAACATCCCACTGTTGGCCACCTGCAATGCTTTACCATGACTCAGAGGGATTGATTGTGGCATTCCTCTCTAATTGTGACCTTCAAATTGATAGAAGCCTTTTAGACCACATGTTGGTCTATTCTCAAAAATAACAAAAAACAAGAAGAAGAAGAAAACACCTACCGGCAAAGGAAAAAGTTTCCCGTTGACCTTAATACATAGACTGTTTGGGTAATTATCCTCCTGAGGACAGCTTGTCTCTGACAAGCAAAACCTAACAACACAAAGCAACATTTATGCATCTGAATAAGCACACACTTCACTATTACATAAAACATGGTATTACTGTGTTTCTCTATTTACAGTACACAGTGTTATTAAAACCCCATGAAGGAGTCATCAGTTTTACTGCTTATTTTTGTACAGATCAGCCAACTCATAACATTCTTACCTCAGCTGAATTTGAACCATATAGTCCCGTCTACCACCTGGCAGAAAGTCTCTGTGAACAAACAACCCATTTTTATCAGTTACGTACAAGCAGGCAGACGTGTACGGCATCCTACGATACACTGCCATACCTGGAGATGCATACTTCCCTAACTTGCTGTGGTGTCAGGGCAAAGATAAAGTATTTCTCTTGGTGGTACCTTTGTGCAGTACTCGCCCCTACAAACACACATTATGTTACCTGGTTACAAAATGCTGCTCTTCAAACAACTGAAAAACCACAAATGAAAACACATACATAATTTAATTTGTGTATTAATATGCATATATATTAGTATTTTAAAACCAGTTGTAACCAACACGATTCATCCTGTGTGTAAGCTCTACCTCTGTCGAAATAGACCAACAGTCAGGGGTCAATATTATTCAAAAAGGTAGAACTGCCATAATAATCAGCTATGCTCAGTATAGCTGAAAAACTACTTATCTGGCAATAATCAAGTCAGGTTTCAGTCAAGGTTGTATGTTACACAACAAACAGAAAGCAAACGCCACAGACCTAAACTTGAAGGCTTGATTAGGACGTCCAGCACGTCGTAGAAAGGCAGGGCCTTCATCTGCACATCTGGGTGGACAGGGGGCATGAGAGGGGTCGGCTGCTGGAGATTCATGCTGCTTTTCGTTTTGACACAGCTTTTCACCAGTCACTAGGCTAAAGTCTGTGTTACAAAACTTATGCCTGCAAACAAAAAATGTCAGCGCTCACTACAGTACAATGAGTGAGTGACTTCACGATCACCACATGAATGGGAACGGTATCTTATAAGCACGTTTGAGTCGACTGATGCCTAATGTCATGATGCTAGTCATGGTTCCCAACAGCCTTTACTATGCTAACGTAAACAAAACAAGCTATCACCGTCAAAAAACAAGAATCGCGATTAACTATAATTCATTAAGATGTTCTGTTGGAAACATTAACATTTACTTTTAAAGGTGTGTGGCGCAAATAGTCGACCTGCATATATTTAAACCACTAACTTATAGAGTCTTACCATTCACTCAACTTTCGGCTAACCCGTGTATCTTCGCTGGGTGATGGATGGAACCTTTGCAATATTAACTGTTTTCGTGAGTGATTTTGAATGTTTCAATACATAAGATAAACGGACAATGACGTCACAATTAGACGCAATTGTTAAACTAAAATCGTTCTAAATTGAAAGCAGGGACCTATCATGATTAGTGATGTGCTAGTGGTAAACAGTTAGCATTACGGCTAACAACTAAAACGTAAACGAACTTATTTGAAGAGGCCCATTATTGTCCTTTCGTGAAGTAATTTCTCATGGCGTGAACTCCAGAGGCCGCATAGTGAGTGACACGTTTTTACTAAGTGTCGTTACACGTTGTGGTGTTGGCACAAGTTAAGTCCCGCTCAGTGTTTTTCCTCCGCTTACCAGAAACTCCTCGTTCTCCGCCATCTTGTTATTCCGGACATCCAGCCCAGTGTGACTACTTCCAGGTGACGCCACAGCTGGGCTGTAGGGGCACTGACAGCGGGGGGTGTTAGGTTCCAAGCGTCGGGAGTAGACGTCTTCTTCTTCTTCTTCTTCTTCTTCTTCTTCTTCTTCTTCTTCTTCTTCTTCTTCTTCTTCTTCTTCTTCTTCTTCTTCTTCTTCTTCTTCTTTCTTCTTCTTCTTTCTTCTTCTTTCTTCTTCTCTATCTTCTTTCTTCTTCTTCTTTTCTCTTCTTCTTCTTCTTTCTTCTTACGAACTTGGATCTGCTGGTCAGTCACTCAGCTCCGTCACCGCCATTCCTCTAATCCGCCATCATTACTCCTCTTTCACAGCTGTATTTTCTACATCTCATCACCACATGTTCTACTGTTTCCAATTCCTGACACTCTGCACATCCGTCATCATGTTTCCCCATTGTAAGTAGCGTACTGTTTAAGTTACTGTGTCCCATTCGTAGCCTGGTAAAAGCCTCTTCTCTTCTTTTCCTGCTCCGTCCTGGGTCCTCTCCCACTTCCTTCTGCAACCTATTCAAATGTCTGCCCTTTGTCACCTGATCCCAGTACTGCTGCCATTTTTCATTTACCTTTCTTCACACCACACTCTTCCCCTCAGGCTTTGACAATGCAACAGTGATGTCAGTTTGATCACGCTTAAAACCCTCCGTTGCTAATTTATCAGCTCTTTCATTACCAAAAATTCCTCCATGAGCAGGTGTCCACACAAACCGAACTACCACATTCTGTTCTACTACTTCGGACAATAACGACAGTGTATTCACCAGTAATTCCTGTCTATATTTAGCTCTTCCAGCCCCAATGCTGTGCAGAACAGAAGCAGAATCGCTACATACTAAAACTTTATCGGGCCTATACTGTTGAACCCACTCTAACGCTAATAACACTGCATACATCACCACTGAATACACGCTCAGGTCATTTGATGTTCTTTTAACCATGTCTGTGCTATGATTCGGCACTGTAACTGCAGCACAGGTTCTGTCAGTTCTGGGATCCTTAGATCCATATGTATACACAAGATATATATATATATATCTATCTATATATATATATATATATAGATATATGAATGAATTCAGGGTATTGCTTTTCCACATACAAATAAAACTCCCCACAATGCCCACACTGCTTTCCTTTTTTAAACCTTAACATCTCCAGATCCACAACAGGACTCTCCATCCTCCATAATGGCGTCTTTGGCCAAAGTACTGTCTGACTAAACTCCCTGTCCAGTACACCCATTTCTTTAGCTAACTCTTCTCCCCCCTGACCAAAACTCCCCTTAGTTATGCTCCAGCTTTCCCAGCACTCACTTTTGTAGGGTGGTCATCCATAAACCCTTCCAAACCTAACCAGTAGTTAACTAAAATCTGCTTTCTGTGCAACCATGGAGGCATCTCCATCATCTGGGGAGGTTTTAGTAGCTCCAATGCTCTGGATTGAATTATATCCTTGTTTTTGCTGCTGAACTGTATACGATACTCCTGTAGTCTAAACGAGACTGTATCAAAGTCCTATAAATGATTCTTAGTGAAATAGCATCAGCTCCCCACTCCAGTCCTGCCAAACACCTCATCGCATTCACTACTTTCTTATACTTCTTCACTATATCATCAATGTGCTCCTTCCGTGTTAATATGAAATCATAGTCATCCCCAAAAAATTAAATGAATCAACCTGTTCTAACAGAAGCCCATATAACTTTATTATACACTGCTCTTTTTTCCTCCCTCCAGTAAAGAGCATCACCTTACTTTCCTTTATTGAGAAGCGAAAGCACCATTTCATCCCCCATCCCTCTACTTTGGTTATCCCATCCTGAATTTTACTAGCTAGGTGTTTTTTATTTCCTCCCCTCTTCCATAATGCTTCATCACCAGTGAATAATGATCTTCCCAGCTCTGAGGCAGATTAGAAAAAATGTTGTTGATCATGACCAGGAACAAGGTGGGGCTAATTACACTACACTGAGGAGTGCCGTTCTCCACCTCAATTTCTCCCGACAGCTCCTGACCCACCTTCATCTAAATACTTCTGCCATCCAAAGATCCAATTAAGTAACCTTCCACTCACACCCAGTCCTACCCACCCTAGTGATTACTATGATTACTATCAATAGTAGACTTATAATAGACTTATAGACAGCTGACTTGACACCAGAGTCAAGTCCAGCACAGACTCCCTGTTGGTGCACACATCCACCCTAGTCTTGCTACCATTATTTAAGCAAACAAAGTTCATGGAGTAGTACTTCTACCACCCTCCTATCATTATCAGTGTACTCACTACCCCAAAGTTCATTGTGAACTCAATCAAGTTCCCATCATTCAAAACGTGTGCAGACTTAACTTCACCCAGCTGTTCCCCAATGACTTTAGTCAGAGTCATTGGGTCGAGTTACCGTACACACGTATCTCTCTCGAACCTCACTACTACTGTACATTCAAACCTGCCCCCTCTTTTCCATTTCCATCACTCTCCTCACTACCACAACTGTCCTCCTTCTGTTTAAGTGTACACTGTCTCCCACCCCCCTACATTCCTGTTCCTTCCTCCTTCAGTAGTCTCCATACTATCAACCCTCTCACCTCATGACTCAGCAGACGCCATTGTAGCCAGTATTTAGCGGAAGTGAGTCTATCACTACCGGACCTGTACAGGCCGTCGGCCGATGCTCTTCCTCTCTCCGTCCCTCTGCTTCCCGGTCTCGGGAGTAGACGATAGAGGAAAGGATCTTTGAACGCCTGTGATTTTTACGTGTTTTTCATCTTGTCATGTGAATTGCATGTTCTGAAAACAGGGCTGTTCATCACAGTGTCATTTTTTCTTCTAGTCCCTCTGGGACAGTAATCATATTTCTATAAAGATTTCTGAGAAGCAGGGATATAATAAAACAAGTTTCAAGATTTGATTCATTAAACAATGTTTTTTTTCACAGGAATTGTTTTACAGGGCTCTCTCTCAAAGTGAAGCCATTAGAACAAAAAGCACTTTTTTAGGCTATTTTTATGTGGAGAGCATTGTGGAAGCAGTAGATTGTTATGGGTTACAATGGCTCCCTACCACTGACCTGACATGAGTGAAAGATGTTTTGTTGTGAATAATTCTATATCTTAGCTTAGTAAGTTTAGAAGGATGCTTTTTCAGTCCATTGAGAAGATGTGTGTGATAGTATATATAATAACTTAATCCCTTCATGACCTTGTTCTTATCCTCTCTTTCATTGACTTGTTTCTGTCCCTTCAAAACTCAAGCAGAAAACTCAAATAGAAAACGTTTAATCATTTAAAGTACTCTTAAGAAAAAATAATACTGTCCATAAGTAAACATAACAACAGAACTGCAATACTACACTAGACAACTCTAACACTCATTATTATTAATAAGGTCTGTAGCGTGCATGATGATCAATTAAATGAATGCTTACTATGAGGTGGCCTGCATAAAAACCATAAATTGATCATTGATACTGCATGAAAGAGACTCAACTCATAGAGGCTATAAAAGATTTATTCAGCAAACAATTTTAATTGTACCTGCAATAAAACTGCTGGTTTCTGAACTTTCTGAAGTTTTTCTTAGCTAGTATGGAGCAAAATCACTAGTTGTAATCCAGTTGCGGGACCATAGTCCTGTTCCAGACCTTTGTGTGACTTGGAATGAGATGGCTTGGGTTTTGGTTATGGCTCCAGCTCTCAGTAACTAACAAAACGTTGTCACCTGTCTTTTGCAGTTACGGAATGTCTTGCAGTCGTGTATGATGGCATCAGGGTGGAGACTGAAATTTAGGATCCACCATAGCTCAGTCCATAGCAATTATGAGTGTTGACAAGTGTATACTGCTGTAGGCTGTAGCACTGAGGACATATTTATTAGCATTCTCAACTGCATACCTATGTGAAGGAAGGGATGAAATGTGAGTAACTGATGCCATCCAAATATGTAACTGCAGATACTTTGATGTAAACATTCACCAACGCTCATTTGAAAAATCCATAGACAATAGAAAGCTGACATCATGTGTTTATGTGACTTCATATCAAAACAACATCAGCTGGTCAGATCAGCAAAGACTGGCTGAATATGTCCATACACACGGATATATTTATTTAGGAATGCAATGCTGTGCTGGTTTTGTTCCTCTTTTATGTAATAGTGAAAGCCCAGGGTTGATTATAAATAATATATATAAATAAAGTAACAATACTGTAATTTCACAAAGTTGGTGTCTTTTAAATTCAATGACCAACTTTTGATCACCTCAATAGATCAACTACTTTAAAACAATTGTTTACTTGGCTTAGAAATATATGTGAAATAAATTTAAAACATCAATGAATGAACGAATCAGTCAGTCAACCAGTCAGTCAGTACAGAAGAACAGCTTTAATTGATTGCTTTAACATGAAAACATTTTTCATTGTGTCAAATTTCTCCAACTGAAGAAAGCTAATAGTGACTTGATATCTTGTTATTATTTTGGCTCTTGTTCATTTGAATATTGTCCAAATGGCATTCTTTGTGTAAATTGTTAATTTTTTGTAACATATGCAACCTCATTAGTGACGCTATAATGCTTTTCCCAAACATCTGGCCGGCAGCTTAACATCTGTGTGCATTGATCCAGCCATCATCTGAACTGCTGACTCTTGTAAGGCTTGCAGTAGGCAGGGAGGCAGGGCACAGTCTGGACAGGTTACCACTCTATCATATGCACACAACCACGCACACACAATTTAGTGTCAGCACTACCTGACTGCATGTTTTTAGACTCTGGGAGAAGTCAGTAGTACTGAGCCCCGGTCCTTCATGCTGTGAGGTGGCAATATTAACCACTAGACCATTGAACATAGGGCTAATGTATAAATACTTAGTCCGTTTAAAATATGTTTTTATTTTAGCATCTTTAAAACTTAATAAATTTGAAATGTGAGTGAAGAAGAACAAGGCTGAGCCATGTCCAGGAGCCCGTTCAGCTTGTGGTAGTTGTAAGTAACTGCGTTAAACTGTGTTTCAATATTCCCACGACCTTTGATGTATGTAGCATTCAACCTGCACTCTGACGTCTTTAACCTCTCAGGGACAGAAAACCCGAGGTCTCTCCGATTTTGCACAGGTCATGTTAACAGTCAAAACCACCCTCGTATCAGTCCATGCCCATAATCGCCGCGCGGTGCATGCAGGGAACACACAGTAGTTTCAAGATGGCGGCGAGCAGGAGGCTGGCCAAGGTAAATCTTCGGATGCTATTATTTTTGTATTATTGTTAATGTATATAGACGCATTGGCGGCTATTGGACTCATTTGTTCGTTGCTTAAAGTTAAGATAATGTTGTTGTGTTAAGCCGCAGTTAGGTTCCGTTTTAGATGCTTACTTAATAATATTAAGAGGTCACTTCTCTCCACCTACCCAGCCAAATATTAACGTTAGCCTTAGGTAGCAAAGCGCCGGCAACTTAGGCCAGAAAGTCTAAACTCAGCCTTCCTAAGACGACATTTGAAGCGATCTTTTGTTTATTAGACAACACTGACTTTCAGATAGGTTTGTGTAGTTTGACCAGCTTACTTGAGTCTAGCTTTAATGTTGGCCTACATCAGACCGTCAGCGAAATTTCATGGCATAACAACGCGTTTGCTAACCAGCTAATGCTAACGTGTTAGCTTTACATTTTAGCTGCGTTGGGGCTAACGCTAGCTAGCCTTGCGCGTCGTTTATACTTCAGACTGTTCGCCAGGTTACACAGTCCGTCATTAGACAACGGCCAGGAGGAAACGCATTTAGCACGGTTACGTGTGAGCCATACACGTAAACATTTTGTGTCGTTGGGAAAAGTGGTCATGGCACGTTGTGCAGGGTTTGTGTTAACATATGCGTGCATGTCATTAACGTTAACGCCAGTTTGTGTCCGCTATCCGAATCCCAAATAGTTTTAATCTTTTCTTACTAGCAAATAGCGTAGCTGGCTCATATATTCAACGCGGAGCTCCGCAGGTTCTACACTGTTTTACGTTCCACTACACAAGTTGCCACTCAAAGAATGAGGAAGCTTCAATGTGAAAGTGCAACTAGAAAGGTCCAGCTCTACAAACGGCCCGATGATTCAATTACAAGTTTATAATCATTTGATGACGTGTAACGAAAAAGTAAAATGGAACCACAAGATGTAGTGAACAACAATAATGAAATACATTAATCCTTAAAATATTTAATCCCAGGTTGGGATTTTCAGAACAGTAACAGTAACAGTCATATTGTCTTGTAAGGTAAGATAAGATAAGACATTCCCTCGTGTAGGATTCTGCTCAAGAATCTTTTTCCATGATATTTTTAATTTACTTCTAGTAAATTGTATTTAATACTAGTAATAACCCTACAAGTAGTTAATGAAATGTTGGGCAGGTGCTGATTGTGCTTGGCTTTTCATCTATCTTGTGCTATATAAAATTGATTTAATTTGATTTAACAGTATAATCTAAATGTTTAATTATCACCCAAACAAATTACTGGGGTCTAGTTTCTTGAATGCACAGTGATAAATGTTTCCCCCTGTATAACATCAGTATAACACGATCTCCTTTAACACCCTTTGTTTGTATGTTTGACCGACCTGTAACATTCACTAAGGCTGAAGAAAATTCTGCCAGTGTTTTTGACAAAATAAAGTGAAATGAATGGAGGTAAAAATGAAGTAGCACAAGTGATCTGAGGTTATAGCCTAGAGTCTTACGACACTGAAGGTTGCTTGGGTGAATCCGGTTATGCAGGTAGTTGGAGAAAAAATTTGCACACATTTTGTAACCTGTTTACTGTAAATGTATGTGCCTGCAACAGAACTTGACTCAAACGTGCTTTAAAAGCATTTCTGTCCGTGGCCGAAACTACAAGGGAGAAACCTCTTTATTGTTTATTGCCAAGTTTGACACATGCTTTTTTTTAGCATGCACATTCAGACCTGTTTAAAGCCGATTTGGAAAGATGGTTACATGTACACTAGTGTTGATTGTCTTTGGGTTGGGGTTTGACACTCATCTGAGTGATGGGTTTAATTTCTGGTCAGTCAGGGTTTAACCCAGTTAGGAAATTCTGGTTTGGCATGCTGTTATAATAATGATTGATAATAATTTGTTTTCTTTCAGAAGGCATTTGTAACAAGGCAATCCATTTCTTTCTGGCATTTAAAACACTTCTTTACGTTGATTCCTAAATACGTTTCTGCCTCTAGCTTAGGATGCATACATTTGTCATTTCTGTAACTGGTGTCGTCTGTCTGTACTCCCAGGAGCTTGAAGAAATTCGCACATCTGGAATGAAAAACTTCAGAAACATTCAAGTCGAGGAATCAAACCTATTGTCATGGCAAGGGCTCATTGTTCCTGTAAGTAGCCGTTCCTTGTTTGGCTCTGTTCACTGTCTCATTCTTGTCTTTACTCCCTGCTCTGCTTGCTTTCAGGACAACCCTCCTTATGACAAAGGTGCATTCAGGATCGAAATCATTTTTCCCACTGAATACCCCTTCAAACCTCCTAAGATCACATTCAAAACAAAGATCTATCATCCCAACATTGATGAAAAGGGCCAGGTGTGCTTGCCTGTGATCAGTGCAGAGAACTGGAAGCCTGCCACCAAAACCGACCAAGGTATGTGTGAGGGATAGAGTCACGGCAGATAACAGGATATTTAAACCGTGGGGATCCTTGTATTGTATAGGCCCCAAATGAAAAGGCAATATTTAAACAACGTTGCATCAGTAACTAGACATAGAAAGTGTATTTGCTTTATTGTGAAGACCGGAGTGTCTGTACTTTAAGTCTTAACAACCCTCAAGTATTGTCCTTGTGCATGTTCCTGCTTGCACTGCTCCAGGCTGAGAGGTTGCAGTGTTTGACTGATTGCTTTAGACACTGTTAACCTACTGTACAGCTGCTTAAAGTCTGTTTTCCAAATGGTACAGTCTCAGTCAGGAGCCTTGCTCATCTGTTCTTTTGTTTGTGTGTACCTGCAGTTATTCAGTCTCTTATTGCACTGGTGAATGACCCCCAGCCCGAGCACCCCCTGAGGGCAGACCTAGCAGAGGAATACTCAAAGGACCGTAAAAAATTCTTGAAGAACGCTGAAGAGTTTACAAAGAAACATGGCGAGAAGCGGCCAATGGACTGATCACCTGACGCCCGCGTAGCCCTCTCTCTCTCTGTCTCCTCCCCCCACCCCCACCCATCTCACCTGCCTGACCAAATACAGAAGAATCTTCCCTCTTGCTTCTCTGCTGCCCCCTCAAGCCCACCCACAACTCACCACCTTCATTCCTTGCTCTGTCATTCACTTACTCACTCACCCACTCAATCACTGTCCTCCTCCAGCCTGCCCCCCTAGCCCCCACTGACCAGGAGCTGCCCAGCTGAAGCCAGGCAGTGGTAGCCTCCCCTTCCCTCCAGGACTCTCTGTGGATCAGACAGCTTCCTCTTCCTTCTCCTCCCAACAAACATCCAAACCATAGCTAACTTTTTACTCTTTTCTCAAACTGATTTTCTTAAAGTGTGGGGGAAAAATGAGGGAATATGATCTTCTAACGAAGAGTTAGATGGAAACACTCGGAGTAAATTGTTTTCTGTTGACTTTTTCCTTTAAACAGCTGATGTGTTAAATAGATCAAAGTCTTGAGTATTTTATCTTTTGCAGAACAGGAAGTGGTGATAATTTTTCCTCTTTCTCCTTTCCCCATCATCAATAATCTTTTAGGGTTAGGAAAACCCAAACATGAATAGGAGAAGCTGTAGGTAGGTCCTGGGGGCCCCAACATGTTGTTTTACACTCCCCCTCCTCTGCTTCTAGACTGGCATTGTGCTCTGCAGAACGTCCTCCCTAACATCACCATCCTAACGAGTAGAAACGACAGGCCACACCAGTGGAATAGTTATTGCTAAAAGGGCCATGGAAGATTATTGAATGCAAAAATAAAATGATAAATTTGAAAAAAAAAAACACATCAATTTTCTTAAATGTATTTGATGTTTTTTTTGGCGTTACACATCAGTTGCACTATCAGACCAAGCTGTTAAGCAGTTTTTATGCATTACAAATGGCTACTGTGATTTTCTTTTTCCATTAATGTTTTAATAATTTGCTGAAATTGTTTTGATTGGCACATGGCGTATAAAATTGACAGGAATGTGGAAAGAACATGTTATTTTAAAACATATTCACGCACGTGTCCTTTATCACTCATCACTTAGAAACAGAGCTTTTACCTCGTTGTGATATGTTCCAGTGGCAAATGTGACTGTCGGCTGCTTAGCCGAAGGAAACTTCAGGGGGTCGTCAGGCGAGGTGGGGTGGGGCTGTGGGTCCTGGAGAAGGATGCACTTAGCTGGAATAGAGCTCAACACTTCTGAAGGCGGTCCTAGAAACAAGCATCTTGAAGGCAGCTGGAAGAGGGCTGGCTGTCTGGGGATGTCTCAGGACACGGAAAAGACTGCAATGGCCAAAATGAAATCCACCATGTAACAGCAGTTTGACCTGGTCCCAATATTGTTTCATAATAAAGATGGCTAACAATTTGGCCTCACTGTCCGTCTGGGTGTCAAATTCCTGTTCTCTTGTTCAGAAGTAGGTTTACAATCGTAAGCTTGAGGTGAACTCAAAGGAATCGCTTTAATATTATTCTTTTTTCATGTTCTCCAGTGTCAAATACAGCATGGTGAAATGCAGTCTGTAAGTCTGTATTCATATTCTTTTAGATTCCTATTTAACGCACAGATATTTGTCTCAAACACTCCATGTCTGGTATTTTTAGTGAATATGACGGACTTGCCACAAATGACAAGATGAGAAATTTTATGGGCTAAGGACTTTTATCGTAATGAGTTTTGATCAGTAAGTGATTTTAGTTCACACTTACTCATATCGGTTTGTTGTTTATGTACTAAAATGATGCAATTTTTAAAAAATGATAAAAACAAAAAATATGGAATTGTATTAAAATTGGTCAATATTTTGTATCACAGCAGAGTTTCATTTTTTACAAAAAGCTGATTAGACAGTTTAGGTTTTAAAGTATTTTAACAATGTGGTTTATAGAATTTTACCTTTTATATGACACCACAATGGACCTAAAATACATTAACAATTGTTTTATAATACGGCTCATTAAAACATGACATTTCCAGTAATTCTCTGGGAATTTCCCTTGCACATAAATCTCTGAGAGCTGCAGCTTCACATGCACATGTAGTGTGCAGTTTCGACAGTTTCAGCTTCAGGAGAAATCAAAAGCTTCAGTGTTGAACCTTTTTTTGATGAAGAATTATTCTTAGCAATGATGATGCCTATATGAACTTACTTGCCGACAGTTAACCTACATTTTTAGATTGTTTTAGGAAACAATGGCAATTGTGATTCAAGTACTGTCAAATATCTGACACAAGGAAACCTCCAACATTAGTTGGACATCTTTTATTAGCTTACACTGCTGTAAGCCCTTCATTTAAAATCTCTGAATTCAAATACAATTCATATAAAACAGTCAACAGGGACCTAATACAAAAACATCAAATCCGCAGACAAAATATATTTTATATATACGTTGCTGTTACAGGTGAGTTTTAAATTGTTATGGGACACACACCTGTGAATAGATGTTTGATGCTACAATTGTGCTACACAGAACCAAGATCACTGAAAATTGTGCTCCAATGCACATTGTGTTTATCCATGGTGGAAACCACCTGACCGCAGGTCACTGTGTGGGAATAATGCAAGATCAGATAATGGAAATGAAAAAACCTGACTGGGCCTCAATGTGTACTTCATCATATTCCTCGGCTAAAACGTATGACTATGTACCACATGTGTTCTACCATGTGGCATTGATTTAGACACTAGTTTATATGTAGTTTAATGTTTTACCCAACAAATGCAGCAGAGATCTGGTACATGGTGCTCGGTCAACATCGAGTCATCATGAGTTTCCAGTTGATTCTGGATCTTGACATGAGAACAAAAAGGACATCTGGTAAAACGTTAACATGTGCAGTACACAATGATGAACAAAGTTACATCAGAAAAACCTACTTGGTGATAAATATGTGCAATGGCCAGCATGTGAGTAGTGCAACACCATCAGATGTGACTGGATGTGTACTGGCAGCAGCACCGGGTATGGCTTACAGTACGTGCAAAACAAAACCTGCTTCAACAAGCACTTACGTCCTCTTTACCGACTCCTCCTAACGTTTGGCAGCAGACAGCTCACATCCTTCTGTCTGTCACACAGTCAACATGTTCCTGAGTAATCTCTGCTCTAGACAGACTTCTCTGTTTCCTTCAGAAGAACTGTAACTCGTGACTGCTTTGGGCTTGTGGAAAATGGCATAAAATGAACCTAAAACATTAAATAGCTTTACATTGTACTGTCATTAAAGGCATTTAACAGGGAGCCACGTCACACACTATTATAGGCTGGAATAACTTGAGGTTTAACAGAAGTCGAATTAAAAACACGCTCGCTCTCTGTAGAGCAACACGTGTGGGTCAGAGGTCTTTGAAGGCACAGAGCTGCACTCTCTCCTGGCTGTAAAGGTCTAGCAGGGACGGGTCTCTGAGCACACTCAGTTCATGTTGTCTCTCAGCTGACTGCGAGAAGTCATCGGGTCCTTCTCCACAGCCGCCCTCCTGTGGGTGACTGGGGTAACCTGGGTGGACCATGAGCTCTGCTTTGACCACAGGCTGGCTGGAGCCCGACGCGCTGCTGTTAGTGGTGCCTGAGGGTCCTGCAGCCAAGGCCTGACCCACGGCCCTTTCCAGGTTGTGGATGGACATGTTCTGGCCCATGGTGGTCAGGCCCAAATACACATCTGGCCACCTGTGCACATGGGAAAGGTTAACCTTGATTAATGTTTGAGAGCCACAGACAACATATAAGCAGTAATGTGAGGATGGCGTCAGCCGTGAAGCTCCACAGGAGGAGGAGGAGCCACAGACCAGCAGGAATCTAGAACATCAGTCTATTATCTGACTTGAAGCACTGACCCATAAAGAGCATCCTACAGACAGCAAGTCCTCCGACGTCTCATGGTGTCATGGTAATTATGTGACCTGGTGTGTGACTGGATGTGAAAATGCATATTTGCTAGATTTATGTTTTTCTTTCTTTTTATATTAATGTTCAACTTATGGCTTCTCATTTATCCAGGCCATGTTTTCCCACTTGTGCTGTCCAGTGGCAATTGAACTTTGTTTCTAACCAGCACCTTGTGATTCACACAAAACTGAAATTGTACCTGATAGTACATCACATCTGGAAGTTTAGTCACAGACATCTAGACTGAAAAGCTTCTGACCTTACTCTCAAACCACAATCTTCTCTGTCCAAAGTCTGGACATAGCTCTCTTCTAACGAGTAATCTTTGTCTTAGAGATAGAGATATTGGACCCTGGGCCTTGTTCTCGTTCTTCTGTATATTGTATATTTCTCCTTCTAGTCTGCCGTCATTTCCTCTGATGACTGCACAGTTTGGAGAACTTTGGAGAACATCCCTAGTGAACCTAATGCTGCTTTGGACTGTTTATGTTTCTATGAAACCCTGAACCTCCTGGATCTTGATCTTTAGCCAGGTCTCATCCAGCCTTTCTCCTGAATTTCTAACATGTAGAAGTTGGACACAATGTGAAACCCTCAGATGTCACCTCTGTACATGAACTATGTGATCCAGGTCCAGGACAAACAGATTTACTCAGGTTTGAAGCTGATTCTGGTGATTAATGTGTTGCCTTGTTCCAGTCAAAAACTAGTTCACCTAAAAGACAAGACGCAGAAGAGGAGGAGCAATGTGGTGCAAACAGCTATTCATTAGAGAAACAAAGCAGCACAGGATGCGTAACGCCTCCGATCCAGATGGTAAAATCACTAATTTCAGGAAAACTATTTGCAAACACTATAGACAGAGAACACAGGTGGTTTGACAGTACATGTGCAAGTAAACCTCCTCTCCTTCAACAGAAGTGGAGGTCTTAGACCCAACATATCTTCAGTTTATCATGCTGCATTTCCATCTGTCCACAAAAGGCCACTAAAGAGGAGAAGGCTCAATGACCCTGCAGTGTTGACAGGAGGAGTCAGTCCACTCATTCTGCTCCCTTCCCTCTCCACCTAATGCCTCCATTCGTAAAGTGAAACCAAAATGGAAAACACTTTCACAAACTGAAAGTTACTTAGATGAGTAGCAAAAGATGTCCAGATTCCATGACTCAACACCTTTACTGACATACGTTATAATACAGTATGTTTAACAAAGGTTAGATCTTCAGTCTTTAGACAAATAACACAAACCAGACCCTTAGAAAAAGGCAGAGCTTTCTCTGGGGCCACTGTCAAAGAAGATGGAGCCTTAGCACTTCTTTACACTCACTACTTAGTTAGTGCCTTTTACATATTGGTTTTATACCATATACTATTACTATATATACTACTGTATATTATACTGGTCCTATATTTAGCTGCCACATTCATTATTGTGTCTAGCAGTAACTAGTTTTCTCTCTAGGGATTAATAGAGGCTTAATCTGATCCACTCTAATGAGATTCAGATGTGTGCCACAATCTGACTATATGTGAATGAAAGCTTGAACATGATGTGTGTTAGTAACGATAAGCAACTATTTGGTTGGTTAATTGACAATAGTTACAATAAGAGAAAATACAAAAAAAAACATCAATATAAAAATGAAATGGTTCAAACTGGAAAAAGTAAAAAAAAAAATGATTCAATTGTTCCAGTCACACCTGATTCCATGACGAGAGAAGACAGGGATGGAGTCTTGAGCGTCCTTCTCCACCTGCAGGTAGAACCTCTGGAGGTGTGCTGGCAGCCACGTGCAGCTGTGTAAACCTGGCTCCACCGGAACACGAGTGAATGGAATCCTGAAATCTGACAGGACCTGAGCAAACACCTCTCGCACCTCTGTAAAAACACACAGGCCACACAGCTGTCCAACTGGTTCCACTAGACAAGGCCTCCCACAGATGCTCCTTATCAGTCTCCACACGGACTTTTGTGGACTTTGTTCTTACTTTGTACTTACAAATCAACAGCCTTAGCATGATTTTAATGTATGGCCCGCAGTGCATTACCTGGCAGAACATGGACATGCTGGTGTCCATCCATGTGGCAGGGGAGATGTCCCGTAAGCTCCCTGAACAGCTTCACCTGCATCCTCAACTCCAGCTCCACCTGGGAAAAACAAAAGAAATCCACACAAGGACATTATTGTGATGGTGAAACTGGGCTTCTTGTCTAAGTGGCTGTGTATTAAGTGGGGTATTTTCCTCTTGAATTAAAAAATGATCATCGGGTATACAGTAAAAAGCAGTTTGATAATTAACCAACATGGTAATGTGGTCTTTCTGTGCCCTGATAACCAGAGGCCCGTCTGAGTGTCTATGCAAAATTGCTGGTGCAGTAAAAGTTTTACATTTCTACTCTGCAGTTTTCCTAATGAGGCTAGTAGTTCATTAGTACAAACCAGTGTATAGTAATAAAGGCAGTAAAAAAAAACTTTAATACCAGCCTCTGATACTCCTCCTCTGCACATTTATGAACCAAACGAAAACACCCTCATGCAGACCTACAACTTGTCTTCCAAGGCTGTGTGCCAACAAATAATGTCTGGTTCCTACAGAACAGCAAAAAGACTGGGCACTCAACTTTGTCTGCTTTAAAGCATCACTTCTAATACTCAGGAAAATGCTTCCTGCATGGATAAGGAAGAATTTCTCCACTCAAGTCAGAGGTAAAGTGGCTGAACCTGATCTCAAGACAAAAACCAACGTACGACCCAACCGTGACACATAACCAACTCATTGTTTCAATTTTATTTGAACTTTTAATCTAAATGCACTAAAGTAGAAGACTGGGAAAGAGGTCTAAGGTGGATCCACAAGCAACTGAGCCACAGTGGATACTTAAATCCTTGCACCTGTTTCATGCTGAGCTGGCCTCTCTCCAGAGCCTTACGGAAACCCATCTTCCCATGGAAGAATCCACGCTGGTTGGTCAGTGTAGAGACCTGTAGGCGGTTCTGACACACTGGAGCGCCCTCCGACAGGTTGGCATGGAGGCCGATGGGGATGCTGTGTCTGCCACGAGAAGATCAACGTAATCGTTTTGTGATCTTGGCTAAAACTGTCTGACAAAAAATTAAAGGCACAATCTCCAAATACAAGAGAATATTGCTAATTTGACATTAATTGTTTCACTTGTTAAATCACTTGTCTCTACAAGTGATTTAACACATCGGTGGTGGACACTGATACTGTACAAACCACTGGTTCCTTGAGCAGTCCCAGTTACAGTGGCTGTTTAATATCAACTTAAACTACCCTGGAAGGTAATCTCAGTGTGACAAAATGTCTTTTTTGCATATGGGAAATTATACCAACTAAGCACAGAGCTCATTGTTAGGTATGACGTGTTACTGGCACCTACGCTACCTTTTAGCCAGATCTGCTGCCTCTTTGGCAGCATAGCCGTTAACCAGCAGTGACACATTGGAAATCCCTCCCGCTAGGAAGCAGTCCACAATGCCCTGGTTCCTCCTGGGACAATAGCCAAAATCATCTCCTGTCACCACCAGCATCAGTCTGGGCTGTGGCATTTTCGCTGGTCTCTGAGGAAGACACACAGAAGACTCGTCATGTAAGCAGGCGGTGGCTGACTACTGATGAGGTCATAATCACTTGTTTGTTTCCCTCTACAAACAAGCATCGCATCAATCATCATCATCATTAATCATCTGTCGTCCTCCTCCTGACGTTGCCCATCACCGCGTGACACCTCAGGAGCCCCGTTAAAGAACTAACAGACCACTGCGTGTCACGTCAACACCTGTAATCAAACAGCTGCTCTGGGGCTTTTGGTTAGAAAACTAAAGCACGCGTGAGAAAATGGAAGAAGGGAACCAGTTCCAGTCCGGTTCGGTCCGGGTGGTGAGTGTTCGGACTGACGCGCTAAACGAAGATAACTGCTGTCGTCTGCGCTTCGCTGGAACTAATAACCGTTTACTGCGTTTTACGCAAAGCAGGAAACAATTTCTCAACTAACCACCATAAAACTACGAGTCTACTCGTACCGCGTCATTCCAGTGAGTGAAGACGTAGCGACAGCTAACGTTAAGCTCGTCCACCCGGTTCAGTTTGCGCTGCTTTTCAGCGACACTCGACACCGTTTCATAGACTGCTCCGCCGCGGTTCACACTAATAACTCTGTTTTTTGTTGAAATACACCAAACCATGCCTTACCCATTGTCTTACACTAGTTTGCCCATTTATATCGAAAGCCACGCAGTGGAACTAAGTAGGACTTCCGATCATCAAAACGTATGAAGTTGGCGTTAAGGTTGGAAGCCGTGTGAAACTCCACGAAGAAGAAGTGGGCGTTACCGGAACACAGCACCCTCTACAGGAGCAGGCGTCGCGTCCTTGTTCTTCTTCTATGTTGTTTGACGGCGGATGGCAATCTTAATGTTGCATTACCGCCCCTAGCGCAATCCCTCCCTCACTTAAATCTAACTAACTAACTAGCTAACTAGCTAACTAGCTAACTAACTAACTAACTAACTAACTAACTAACTAACTAACTAACTAACTAACTAACCCAGTTGATAGTAAAACCGTAACAGAGAACTAAAACCTCTTCCCTCGCCTCCACCACCAGTTAACTTTCTTCAACACAGCTTATTTCATATCTCTTATCATCAGCCTCTCCCTATATTTTCCACACTCCATAATATTGTGCTCTACTCTCTCCACCTCCCCACAGAACATATCAGTTCAGTTCCCTATCAGATGCAGCATACTGGTTAAATAAATATGCCCAGTTCTAAATCCACTTAACGTAACTTGACCTCTCCGTCCCCTCCAGCTGATCCTCCATGCTGTTTAGCAGGATCTCCATCCACATTATGCACTTTTCCTCTACTTTTGACAACTTAATGTCTCCTTTAATTTCCCCCTTCTCAATTGCTTTCCTCGCCACCTTATCCATCCACTCATGGCCTGGAACCAGCAGCAGCACGACCCCCTCCCACTACTCCCAGATAGTAACTTCAAAACCTGATGCAACAAATGCTGATGAAATCTTGACTTTTTTGCTACTAATAACTTCAAGTGCTGCCATCGAGTCACTGCAAATAAGTATTTTATCACTCCTATTTCTTTCCACCCATTTTAGTGCCATCAGCATCGCAAACGACTCTATAACAACACTACAAAAACATTCAGATGGTCGGAGGTTCTGACACCTATTTCCATCCTTAATCTATTCACAACCCCTGCACCAGATCTTCCTGATTTTGAATCTTTAAACCCACCAGTAAACACTAAATCAAAATCCTTATATCTTGTCTCCACTGCGTTTCGAAACTCTTCATCCATATTGACATTCTCGCTCTCCTTTTTCCTCCTCCCTAGGTCTAAATCCACCCTCCCTCCCTCCCTCCCTCTCGCCCACTCCCAAGCTCCTTGCCCATCCCCACCCCTTCTCCCAAACCCACTCCAAAAGCCTCTTTTCTGAATATTTGTCACTTTCCCCCCTTAAGCCTGTCCATTAATTTACTGTTATAAGCTGTTATTTGTTGTGAAACGCTTACGTGTCACATAGGACCCGTCTAAGTTGATTCATTCCTGGACAAAAAACAAACTCTGTTTTAGAAACAGGTATGGCTAATCTCAGAAGAACAGCTTTCCTGGGCGCATCTTCGCAGGTAGCGGTGCTGACAGGTGTGGCTTTTGTTCATGTGTCTCTGTTGCCAGATTAAAGGTTTATGGACAACCTGCCAGGTTCCGTGTGTAAACCACACACTAGCAAAATGCTATTATACTGTGCTATAATAAAAACAGTGTGTCATTGGTAGCAGCTGCTACATATGTGGTTGTCACCATAGGCTGAGGATATGAGGTTTGTCTCAATCTGTTTTAAAGCGCTGAAGAAATGACAGATGGGCTCATGACACTCAGCTAGACCTGAGGCTATAAACCATTCAGTCTGGCTTTTACTGAAACATGTTAGGACTATTTCAATAATAAGTTCCAGTCCTTGAATGGTGGTGTTCTTGAACTGCACTGTGTAATTTCACTTCATTTTCTACGGAACACCGTAACAATCAGAACAGTTCTTTATTACAATTTGACAAATGTCTGTTTTCAGTGAGATGTAATATTTTAACTTAGATGCCAGTGAACACTATGACATGCTTGATATACTATTATTCTGTGATCCTTGTTTTTTTATCAAAAATACCATAATCTGAATGAGTTTAAATAAAACTCTGACATGACCTTGCAATGAATAATCAAGCTCTCCCAACATCTGCCTTTGTGTTTTAAGAACATACTTCCTCTGCCCCAAACTTGGACTTTCTGACAGTAACCACCATAACCTGGGCCACTGAAAAAAAGTGTGAACTTCTTGTCTTGGGAGACAATGTAGATGTTCTAGCAGTTTCAACTATAGCGATTTGCACCAGGACAACCAAGCAGGTGGAGTTCAGCCACTAATTATGGTCCTTCATCCATTGTTCAGTCCACTGAACTATCTGCTCTAAGTTGCTCTCCAGGTCCTCAGGGCTGTTGCTGGGTAGTTGATGGACGATCTCCTCACTGTAGGCCTCCATGGCCTCCTCATAGATGGTCTGGAAGATCTCACACTGCACATTGTCCTGCAGCTTCTTCCCTGTGTATCCTCTGTGTAGCACAGTGAGAACAGACACCATCTTTAGCAACCAGGAGCGAACATGCGGTGTCAAACACCAGGTAAACAGTGATGACGTGCACCAACTCTCATTATTAGCTGACTGATGCAGGGAGGATGATGATGTACACTTATTAATACATTGGGCTGTGGACAGTGGGAGAGAACCCATGTAGACACCGAAGAACAAGTAAACTCCAGAGACTCCTTCTGGCTGTGAGGCAGAAGTGACAACCACTAAGAACATGTCCTCATATTTTAGACTAACGCGTCTTCACATGATGGGTACATAGCATGATTTCTTCTCAAGTGCTTGTTTTTATAACTTGCAGACTAACATTGTCTTTTTTTTATATTGAATGCTCTGATCTAAAAGTTAGAACGCAGCCGTTCTGCTGCTGCCGGTGGATCTGTTTTCACAAGTAGCTCAAGGATTTATTAGTGCATTGTTGCTGGCTCTACACTACACACTAGTGATCATGTTCATGAAGAAGTGGAAACAGGTTACCTGCCCTCCAGGCGTGTGTACAGCTGAGTGTTATCTGTGCGGAGGACAAACACAATGTGGAACCATCGTTCAGGAAACAGGTCACAGCTGTGATAGTCAACAATCACTCCGCCTTCTATCATTTTCTCGTCAAGCTCGTCTACCACCTGCAAGTCACAGAATTTCTGGTTTATTATTCAAAAACACGCCTCAGCTCCCAAGCCCCTAAATAACAGGAAAAATTCAGCCATTATTTCTTTTTTACCTCTTCCCAAATTGTAAATGCACCAGTTAGTTTTATGAAAGTAAAGGCTGCACCACGCTGGTTTTTGTGTCAATACGACTCTAACTCACTCTGTCTTCATCCAAAATGGGGCACTGGTACTCCTCATCATAGCCCTCATAGAGCTGTCCTGTGAAAGGAGAGTCAGAATCAGCTGCTTCAGGAGAGTATGTTGTTAAGCAAACGCTCAAAGCCTGAACAAAGAGCTAAAGGGCTCAAAAAACCTGCAACAATACTGTCACACACGTGTTTCAGTCAGTTTGTTTTACCTTCCTGGGCCAACTCGCCGACGTTGACATAGGTCAGTCCTGTGCGTTGGGCGAGCTCCTTTCCCAGTGTGGTCTTTCCAACACCAGGGGTTCCTGTAAGAGGGAGGATTGACATTTGGAATTTTAAAGATTAGGATTTCAGTAAAGAACCTAAGTACACAAGGGGAAATGTATTGATGTCTGTATCAGTAAAAGGTTGATGATGATGATGATCCCAGCTGGAGTTTCAGGGGCTTCACAAGAGTAAAACACGTTTCATGGCTTCATCTATCTGACATCAGTTACTGTACAAATAGAAAACATTATGCTGCATATATAGTTAGACAGATTATGGTGCACATCTCATGGAGTATCATCTTCCCCCGCAGGTTATACAGCATATTTAAGGCCATCAATCAGAAATAAAGACGCCTTGTGAAACATCTTTAAAAAGAATAAGCAAGTCCAATTTCCACTAAATAGAACTTTTGGGATGTATAATGAATAAAGAGAGTAACGCCACCCTCTAAATCTACTTTGCTGTATACAACATTAAAGCATAATTTATTAGCAGATGATATTAGATATTGTTGCTGTCCGATAATAGTAAAGTAAATGAAAATGTGGTTCAAGTCCAAGTATCGCGTAAATGTACTTTGATACAGAACCTGAGCAAATACAACCTTTACTTAGTACAAGTAGTTTTTAAGCATAAGGGACAGTTGTTTCAAGGCTGGAGCCGCCTGACGTTCCATCACCTGTGAGCAGTATGTTTGGTCGCTTCCTCATCTTCATAGCTAGCTAGCAGGCGGCACGTGTGTCGATGACGGCTGGGTGAAAAACAGAACAGTCCTTTTAGACTTCACGCTTTTCATGTAGACAAGTTTAATTTCCACGCAATTAAGTTTCCACAACCCGATAAGCACAAACCTGGTAAAGAAACAGCTGACAAAATGGGAATCACAGTCTATGTACTTATTATTTAGCTAACTAAGCCGCTGAAGCGCAACACTGTACTAACGCTGCAACGCTCCAAGGCTTTACGGCAGTTTAACGTCACTGAACAGTCAGTTTACGGCACTCGGAGTTCCCGGAGTTCTAATATGTAAACTTCATTTTACTTTATGGCTCCGTTAAGTCTTTTCAAATAATTTTAATGTTACGTCATATTAGATGAACACGTCAATTTAACTAGGAAAAAGGAAGTTACCGTCACATCAACGACCACGCTGCAGTCTCTCATATTTCAAATGATAGAGCAAAGTAAGTTAACGGAGACTCAACGTTTACCGAATTACGCCAAACCCACCACTCAGCTTCTTAAGAATAAGAAATATGTTCTTATGTAGTTTCATTCGCCATGCCACGCTTCTATTGTAATGTGTTTGACGTGTGCGGAGAAGTTGAGCCAAAGACGATGAGTTTCACAGCTGCGTTTGACCGAACCCGCCCGTGTTTTGGTGCCGTGTGTTAGCAAACAGCGCTCTCCACGCCTTCCCGGAGGCATCCACGTGAAACAGCGCGGCGAAGGATGAACAAGCTTCCTCTGGGAGACAAAGCTGCTTCAAGCAAAGTGAGTGTTACCAAGACAAAGTAACTTTACGCACAGGCCTCTATTAATGGTGGTTGCTGGTTGACATAACTGACCCTCTGTAGATATCTGTAGAACCCTCTGGATGATGTCACCTATATTGTACATACACTTCCCCAAATACAACCAGACGTGTTCAAGTTAGTCAGGCTTAGGGGGAGATCTGTTTGAAACTAAACCCTAAATCTAAAAGCAACCCTTATGTCCGAGCTGGACTGGTCCTCCAACTAGAAGCTTCATCACAAAGGAAGGGGATCTCCCTTCCTGAGTCCAGTCAGACTCTGGCTGCAGCATTTTGAATTATTTGCCCATAGTCAGCTAGTTCTCCAGAATCCAGTAGGTCTTTTCAATAAAGGTTTGAACACAGCCACCTTACAGCCGGTGGTACGTAGGCTGTTAGCAGGGATTGGTTGATTTGATTTAATATGAATGCGCTGATTAAAGGTAGAACGTTTTTGAGTAGACAAGCAGAAGATCAGAGGACTTAATTATTGAAGTTAACACCATCTGATCTATGGAGGAAAAGCATCTAATCCACCAGCACACCTAAAACTGGTGGATCTGATCATTGATTTTATGTCATTTGTTGATAATGCTGATGAATATTTTGTCAAATGAAATTCAAAAAGTTGTTGCTGCTGGGATTTAAAGAGACACTAGACTCAACACAACTATGACTTTTAGTCAGTGGCTACAGAGCTGAAAACAATCCTGGGCTTTCTTTTATTCTCCTGATGAAGCAGCACAAAGCATTTTTATATAGTATTAAACTGTCTTTCATGCTATGCAGGACACATGTCACATTTCTAGTTGTCGGGTCCTGTGCTTCAGGCTCTGGGTCTCTGTTCAGAGGAGGAGTCACTATGTCTAAAACTGTACAAAGTGAAGCTGCAGCTTCTAAAAGTTTTGTACAATTATCCTGTGTTTTCAGTTTCCCTCACTTGGATCTTCTAAATCTCAATGTTTGTTTGGTTGTATTTACAATAGGTAAATCGTTGGGTGGATCCATCTTTTAATGATTTCAGCAGCTCATACAGCTCCTCATTGCCTGGACGGAGGAAGGGCAGCTCTAAGCCTCAGTCCAAACGGCAACGAAAGAGCACAGGTGAAGCTGAGAGCACAGACTGTCAGTTGCCTTACGTGGACCAGGATGAACCCTGGGTGGACAGATATTTCCCCCACTCACAGGTTGGTGTCATTGATGCTGATATTCATTCTGCCATCCATGAATATGTGTAGTTTGACCTTTATAATTGGTTTTATATCAAACAGCGTGTCTGAGACACAGGTCAGATTATAATTTGTTATTACAACATGATAGGAAGATTTCTGGGTCCAGTATCTCTGTACCTCTAGTGTAGGGGGAAAAGTGGGCCTTAAGTGAGAGAACACAATAGAACACAAAATGTATCTGTGAGCAACTTTTCTTCCACTCCTGCCTTTTTTATATGTGGGCAGTGATGTAGGTCTGTGAGTTTCCGCAGGGTTGTTATTTGTGTTGATGTGATAAAGTTCCTCTCTACTAACAGTTTCGATTTGTATAGATGGAGCTCGCTGTCCACAAGAAGAAGATAGAAGAAGTGGAGAACTGGATAAGGGCTCAAACAAACTCAGCAAAGGTATTTAAAGCCTAAATGTTCATTCTTATTAATAATGAATCCATCAACTAAACTAATTTACCCTGAACAGAATCTATCTGTTATCATTTGAATGAACTGGTTCTCTGTCTACTGCAGGGTGGAGTTTTGCTACTGACAGGACCATCAGGCTGTGGAAAGACAGCTACGGTGCGGGTTCTGTGTCGAGAGCTGGGCTTCAGGATCCAGGAGTGGACAAACCCCGTCAACGTGGAGTCATACAGCTGTGGTGAACATGGTGGGGGCAGCTGTAACAGTTTCTGTTTTTACCCTAAAGTACCAGCACAATTCTAATTCTACAAAGTCTAATGCTCTGTGTTCTGTCAGACTGGAGGATGAAGGACTATTCCTGCAGCTCCCAGTTAGCCCAGTTCCAGGACTTTCTTCTAAGGGCCAATAAGTACAATTGTCTGAGGATGTCAGTTGATGGAGGGGCTGCAGAGAGGAAGCTCATACTGGTGGAGGTATGAACTATGGGTTCAACTGCATTTGACCCCCAGTGCTAGTAGTGCAGTACATAGTGTAGTATACATTATAGTGACTGTGAACTGTTGTCACACCGATGCTTTGGTTCAGAGCTTGAAATCGATTAACTGTCTCTTTTGCATCTTTGAGCTCCAGATTTTCTATCCTAACATTCGACTTTTAATGTAATATTTGTTCTGGGTGATACATGAAAACAAATCATTGCTTAGCTTCATTTGCAGACGCAGTAGATAATTGAACATTTTAAACTGTTGGATAAACTCACTGTGAACCTGTACCTGTGGGACTCGTTATGCTGATTAATGTCTGCTTAGAACGTTGACACGTTGCCTCTTCTTCAGGACTTTCCAAACCAGTTCTACAGGCAGCCTGGCAACCTTCACAGTAACCTGAGGTAAGAGCTCATTGGATGCTCCTCACCTTCTGTTAATGCTTCACACAGGAGACTTAACTTGCTCACATGAAACAGCTGCTCATTTCCGTGTTGTGACGCCTACTGATACTGTGTCCTCCTGTGTCCTCCAGGCGTTTTGTGAAGACAAGTCGGTGTCCTCTGGTATTTATAGTGTCTGACAGTACTAGTGGAGACAGCAGCTCACGTGCTCTTTTTCCACGAGACATCCAAGAAGAGCTGGACATCAGCAACATCAGGTTCTGAAACATGCTCACTGCTGCATGAGACAGAAAGTAGCTCAATAGAAACTCACCTCCACCCAGAGAGCCATTCAGATCAGTTCAGTTTCATCTGTGGCACAGTGAGGAATGGCTCTAAGTGTGTATTCATGACCACATTCACTAAGTAAATGAAACGACGCATATACACACACTACACATGCTGAACATGTGGACACACCTCACTGATGTCTAGGATTTTGCTGTGTCATTAGCAGAAGACATTGCTTCAGACAGGGGAACATGTTTGTGTCTGAGCTCTTTAATGGACCCCACAGTCACACTCTATGTCAGACAGCAGTGCTAGAGACAGTCTGATTAAGGTGACTTGCAGTAGCTATGACCCCTCTCACAGTCAGCTGGGCACCAGTTGCCCCACTCCCTACAGCAACCTTGCTGTGCTACCAGGGTTGTGGCACCCCCTTCGTGTTCTAGAGCAGTGGATCTAGCTTAAGCAGACCACAGAAGCGACTTCACACTCCAGGCCATGCTTGACTGATTGATGAGCAACAGAAAACTACAACTGTAGCAAACACACACAGCTTCCACTATAAAAAGGTCACAGCTTGACTAGCCATCAGGGTATGTAATCGTATTGTAATGTAGTCTTAATGTTGAGGCCCTTGTGCTGACTAGCTTATAGTTTATCTTAATCACATCCAGCAAACCTCTGTAGATCCCCTTAACGTTTGGTGTGCTCTCTGTTTTCAGCTTTAACCCAGTGGCTCCAACCACAATGATGAAGGTTCTGACCCGCATTTCCAGCCAGGAGGCAGGAAAGGTGAGTCCCAGCTTTGCAGATGATGATCCACTGCGTTTCCAGCTGTATGTGTTTTCTGCAGTGAGTTTTCTTATGTGAGCAGAGCTGTGGGAGGATGTGCTTACCAGACCAGGCCATGTTGGAGGCGCTGTGTACAGGGAGCTCGGGAGATATTCGCAGTGCTATCAACAGCCTCCAGTTCTCCTCCTTTCCAGGTCAGTGGTAAAGCTGCACATCACACACCACAGCAGATGAGCAGCAACATGCACGAAATATAGTATGAATCCCTTTTGATTTTTATGACCTCAAGGCCTTTGTAGAATAAACACTGTTTCCTTTGTCATGGCTTGACCTCAAGAAACATTTTTATATTGTAACTTTCCAGACACATCATTGGAGAAGGGGTTGTGGAGGATGAAGAAGGACCGACCATCATCTTCATCACTGGGCAAAGCAGTTTCCAAAACAAACCAGAGGAAGAAGAAAACGAAGGCGTTAAAGGAGCAGGATGAGGAGCAGGCGATCGGAGGGAAAGACGCCTCCCTGTTCCTGTTCAGAGCACTGGGGAAGATCCTGCACTGTAAACGCAAGTCCCACGTCCCGCACAAACCTTTTGGCTGCTTTGCTCTTTGTAGGAAAATAAACAAAGAGCGGTGAATTGATCTTACTGGCAGGTTTCATGTATCATATGTTCTGATACGTAGATGTCTCTCCATTATTGTCCTGAACCCATTCTAACATGAGAGAATCATATTTACAACAGCCGTAATCTCAGCTACATGAAGATATTTAAGCCATTTTTTGCTTTTAGCTCTGTACAGTTGTGTGATGAATCATTTTGTTTTTCTCTCAACAGGAGGAGACTGTGAAGGTGTTGATGCTGCCCCTGGTCCTGGTCTACCACCTCACCTCCGTCATCACCATAGAGAAGCACTGTTAGTAGACCCTGAGGTAGAAGAAGCCTTTTTGTGTATCACAGTCAAGTAACACGTCGCTTCTTTTCAGAACACTTAGAACTCCGTTTGTGTCTGTCTTCAGGTAATTGTTGAACGGTCACACTTGCCCGGGGAATTCTTCAACCTGTACCTCCACCAGAACTTCTTAGACTTCTTCTCTGAGGTGGAGGATGTGGAGCGAGCCAGCGAGTATCTGTCTGATGCTGACCTGCTTACGGCTGATTGGACGGTCAGTTTTTCCCTTCACAGATCGTTAGAACAGGCCTCCAGTCCTTCAGCCTTTCATCAGATCTCTCTGTAATTACCATATTTAGAATCTCTACAATCTCTGAAAGTAAAACAATGAAAAAACATCTAAATGCTTTAAATACAGAGACAGACCTTTAACAAGAAAATTCCTTTTTTGTATTAAGTACGACTGCAAGTTGTAGAGTTTCAGGTTTCTTTACTGCAACACTGTAGTCAGTCAGAGATGAACCACCAACCGTATCCTGTGCTGTTTCCAGTCTCGCAGCATCATGGGGGAGTACGGCTCTTCGGTGGCTGCCAGGGGGCTCCTTCACGCCAACCGCCAACAGGTTTCTGTGGGTTTCAGACCGCTGCACAAGCCCAGCTGGTTTCTAGTCAACAAGAAGGTCAGACACCATGGAGCTGCTGCTCCCACATATTGTAGGTCTCCTTAAATTGGGTTCTTACAGTTAACAGTCAACTCTGCTCTCTGGTTTACGGTGTCTTCATTTCACTGATGATCCAACACATTAAACTTGTCTGCTCAGTTTTACTGCATTACAGATGGGTCAGATCAGACAGCGGGCAGTGCTGTAGTTCAGCTCATCTAATTCTAGTGTGTACTGTAAGTGTAGACCTTAATGTGATGCTGTTCTTCGAAGCACCGGGAGAACTGCCTGACTGCCCAGGCCTTGTTCACAAGCTTCTGTCTGACACCAGTGAGCCTCCAGACTGAACTGCTGCCTTACCTGGCTAAACTCACCAACCCAATGAGGAACCAAGGTAACAAGCATACGTTCAAATCCTGTGCTTGTTTTAGATCCTCTGATCTTGTGTATTATTTGTTATGGCCGAGCCTGCGATAATCAGCGTGTTTGTGTGCTACATTGTGTCTCTCAGCTCAGATAGCGTTCATCCAGGACGTGGGTCAGCTGTCCCTGAGGCGGTTTCCAGCAAGGTACCGTGCACATGTTTTTTAACGTAGCTTCCCACAATGCATCTGATTCCAGTGACCTAACTTGCTTTATAAACAACAGCCAATGCTTTCATGTGAACTGGAAATTGAGTGGAAGTATCTGGACATTTTTCTTCTGAGTCAAATTGTTTTACCACCATCCAGACAGCTCCATTGACTACATCACTCATTCTTATACAAGTGTCATATAAACAATATCATGATTGCAGTGTAGGAGATAGAGGTGTAGTGTTTCTTAAGCACAAACACCTGCATGGTCCACGTGTCTGTGTCATATCTCATGTCAAGGTGAATGCTTGTACCTTCTTTGTTGAACATATGACGTGAAATGTCTATGAATATAAGTCCTGTTACTAAGACTAGATCAGGTGGACTTCTGTCAAACAGAAGGAAGTCAGTCTCGTTGATGTGTGCCTGTGTTTAAAGCAGATTAAAGCTGGAGGCCCTCACGGACAGAGAGCCAGGTCAGCTGGAGGAGGAAGAGGAAAAGGCGGAGAAAAGGGAGGTTCAGGATGGCGCTGAGGAGGGTCTGCCAGCCAGTCAGCCCCAACCCACAACAAGTCAGAACCTGCTGGAGGAGGAGGACCTGCTCATAGAGGAATATGACAGTGACTGACACTCAGCTCACACTGACACGGGCCTGATTAAAATGGGTTCTGCTTTAGTTTACCTCCTAAGTATGTTAATGACTGTGATAGTACTTCTGGTGTTACCAGGAGTTTTGTGTCTTCAGGATGTGATCATTTTTCACACAGGTTTATTGTCTTGTAGTTGAGTATTGTTAGTATTTATTTTACAGCGCTTGTTTGTTTCTGCTGTTCAGTTTGTTAAGTCCAGTTTGTAACTGACAGACCTTTTCCGTTTCTCTTTATTATTGCATTAAATGCTCATTGAGGGATCACTTGTTGGATTATGAATATGTGAACTCCGATGACTTGGACGTTATCGTGGCCCCACACCCCTTCATCCAATATTTACTCAACAGGTTGTGTGGAGTTGTGTGTGTGGTGATGGTGAGGCATTGTGTCTGCTGCAAGGAAGCACCTTCAGCATAAAGTCCAGACGTGGGCAGCGGCAGTGACGCTTTTCGCATATGACAAATAAAGGTTGTTTTTGTAAGACGTTTGACTGGGCTTTATATTGTCACACACCCTCTGTCATAGGCTAAATGTAATACATCAGAATAGTTTATTACGGCGTCACTAAACTTCTGTTCTCAGGAAATGAGTTGCTTTTACTCGTACGTGCACGAGGTTTATTGTGAAAGTACTGAGCGGAAGTGAGCCGTTGGCTCCGCGCGCCGTAGGACAGAACGCGGCGGCTTCTGTGAACGGAGCGAACGCGTTGACGGTGTTTTAGTCAGAGTTCAGCTGCTCACTCTTCATCGTCTGTGCGCGACTACGACGGAGCAGCGGCGAGTACAGCGTTTATTTCCTGAGGACAGAAGTTAACGATAACAAGCACGAGCCTGTAAAGGTAATGCTGTTATTAGTTCAGTGTTCTACCTGTTCCACAAACGTTCCAGACACAGAACGTACATTGGGTTCAATGTATTTTACCCAGAGTCATATTTTAAAATGTGCCACATTAGATGTTTTTAGATCGTGTCCATAGAACCCATATGGAACCTAATAATGAAATCGGTCTGCACGTCCAGGAAGAAGAAAGTCAGCAGCTTTTTTGTTATTGTCACGGCTTTTTGTCAAAGTGAACACAGATCCAAACTATCTAAAGTCAAACGTAAAATCAATACCTCCTTTGGGTCAATATCATGTCTTTTTACCAGATGTCTTAATATTTGGCTGGATTCATTCCAATGCTCCAAAGGCAGAGCAGCATTTCTGACTGATTTATGAGTCCCCTGATGTGTGATTTTCAGAAGTGTGTTTGTGTGACTCTAACCTGACAGCAACAGTGATAACTGATTCACATCTGGTTCAGGTGAATATTCCTAGCTTAGGTTTTAATTCATCATCTTTGTACCAAGTTTATTACATGAGACATGTAGTAATGTAATATGAATGGTGTCTGAAGCAGTAAATAAAGACCCAATTAGTAGTGACAGGTTTAGGCTTGACCTGATGCAGATGCAGGGGCTCGGTGACGATGACATGGTGGATGGAGACCTGGGAGACGGGATGGGGGGCAAAAAAGCACCCAGCTCCACACGGAAGAAGAGCCAAAGTGCGAGGAGAAGCTCAGAGCCTCAGCTTCCTGGAGCCGAGGACGCAGCCTCGATCCCCGGGCTGAAGATCACAGAGGAGCAGAGAGCTCGCTGGACGGCGCCATGCTGTGGTAGGAAACAGCTGTGTGTACATCATTAGCAATGACACGTGTGCAGCTGTAAGGACGCTCCGTGTGAACCAACAGGCTCCTTGCTGGACCTCTCTAAAGATGAACTGAAGGACCGGCTGAAGGCAGCAAGTGAGGTGAGAGCATGGCTGCAGGTGAAGGCAGCGTCCACGGCGGCACACGCATGTGACGATGCTGTGTTGGCAGGTGATAGACGCGCTGTGCTGCGAGCTGGACGTGGCTCATCGTTACCTGGAGGGCAAGTACGAAGCCCTGAAGATCCTACAGGGGAAGGTAAGGGTCACCACAGGTCCCGTCCTTTAACACTCAGTGTCCGTGGCTTCAGTCTGGAGCTGACGTCTGTCACAGTTTGCCTTGTGTTTCCTCAGCTCAGTGAAATACCTAACAAAGAAGTGGGACTTGATTGACTAGAGGATGTAATGAGGGCGGGACAGGGAGGGGAAGGCCTCATTCCAGCCTTTTGCCTCGTTTAAACTAAAGTCTGCCCAAAATCCCACATTGAATTGTGTGGCTGTCTGGGCCTCTCACCCTCTCACTGCTTTGCCCTGATGTGGGTCAGTGATCAGGCTCATCCCTCCAGGACCTGTTTGTGGCCTGGTCTTTGACGTGTTGGAACTGTTGCCTTAATGAGTTGAGCAGCTGACTGTGCTCTGCTCCTGTCACAGGCCATCCTGGACAAAGCCACGGGTCACACTAAAAGTCTGCTGCAGAAAAGCGAGGAGCGGGCCAAAGAGCTGGAGAAGGTAATGCTGGTAACACACAGGCTGCAAGTGAAGCTGTGCTCCCGTCAGCGAGACCTCAACACTCTTTGAGTTAGACGCATGTACAGTCAGGCCCTGGAAGACTCTGATTTACTTTCATTCAAACTACCTTCATTCAACCGCAAGGTTTGACTGGAAATGACACAGGCTTCTTCCAAACGTTAATAAGATGATGTACAAGAGGCATCATTGTGGAAACTGCTGAACAGGACAAAGAAAAAGGTCTTCCTTTTTATGGTGAAATGAAACAAAAATGGAATTGATTGGCCACAATGATGAGACCTTCAACCCTAAGAACCAGGAGCCTAATCACAGTAAATAGGAGCAACACATCAGCCTCCTCAACGGCAGCGTGAGGCAGAGAAGCTTGGCCTTCAGCACCAGTGGACATTTCAGCACCACAAGTGGTGAACATGTGGTTAGCGGACAAGTCGTTAACATTCTGCCAATGCCTCTTATTGTCGTCTTATTATCTTTGGGGAGATGCCTGTGTCATTTTCAGTCAAAAAATCTTTTTGGTTGAATAAAAGTAGCTTTAGGTCAGAATTTTCCAAGGCTTCCCACACAGGTGTGCAAGAAACACGTGCATTTGTACATTCAGTTCATTTTTACCATAGCTTCAGTTCATTTGACTTTAGCTGTTTACCTGTAAGAAATATGTCAGTGTTTTAAATAGCAAATTAAATGAAATCAAATCCAAGCACGAGGTATAATGCACCAAAAACTTCGGTCTGTATTGTATATATATATATGAATTATATGCACTTCCTCATATATTCACATTATTAATATTAAGATAATTATGACATTATTCTAGCTGTTTAATGTTGTTAAGGAAGTCTGTGTTTGCGCTAAAGGCAGAAACTGCTGTTGATTCTTTTCTATCAGTGACTGTAACACAGCAGCAGCAGGCTTTAGACGGGACGGCCAAACAGTGCTCATCCCTTGAATTGAGGCAGAAGCAGATTTATTAACCTGAAAATGTAATTTTGTAGCTTATGTTGATCCATCCTTCACCTGAAGCAAATGAAATGTTCTTCTCATGAACCAGGAAGTGAACAGTCTGCAGTGGGAGATCAGCTTCAAGCAGGTCCAGATGAAGAGGTCGGATCAGACCTGGGAGCAGAAGTACAGCAGGTGGGTTCTGTCCTCCCGCTCACGGCGCTGTCTCCACACACTGGGTGGTAACTTACCCTTGTTATCACTCTCATCAGAATCCTGAGTGAGAACAAGAGTCTGAGCGACAGCCTGAAGGAGAGAGAGCAGGAGACGCTGCAGCTCCGGGCAGAAAACGCAGGTAAATGCTCAGTGATGGAGCCCGCTGTGCGGTGAGCCGGATCCACAGCTGGCAGCCATGCTCTCTGACCATGTGTGTGCAGCGCAGCGCCGGCAGAGCCAGGAGCTGCTGTCCATGCTGAGCGTGAAGGAGCGGAGGCTTTACCAGGGCACCGCCCCCCCGTCGGGCCCCGACAGGGACGCCAGCGTCCTGGAGGTGGGTCATGAGTGGAGACTGCAGCACCACGGTGGCAGCGCCCGCACGCAGCCAAGCAACCGCTATTCACAGCCTTCAGCACGTCCAACATTCTGTTCTGAAATACAATTATAAAATCTAGCGCCACTGACTGGGAGGTTTCCTGACCTCAGGCATCACAGTCAGTGGAGTTGTAGTTAGAGCTGGTTTCTGGGAGGCGCTGAGAGGGGTTTGTAGACGCTGACGCTGGTCTGATGTGTGTTTGCCACAGCTGGCTGTGCTGGGGGCCTGCCAGTGTCCTGGTGCTGCTGACGCCTGTCCATGCAGTCACACAGCAGCTGCCAGCAGAAAGCAGCTCATCCAGCTGCAGCAGGAGGTGACGTAGCTGGTGTTTTTATTTCTAACCGACCCTTTGAGCGCCAGGGCTAGCTAAAGTGTGGCAGTCAGGCAACAGTTACATGATCACATGGTGGTGGAGGATCAGCTGGGCAGGAGGGTCATGGGGTGGGAACTGGAGCCGCTGATTATTGGCTGGAGGTGCATCATGTAGAGCCATAAACGGATGCTGAGACGCCGTACGTGTGTGTGATCCAGCTGGATGCGCAGCGTCTGAGGAGAGAGGAGGCCCTGACGGTGGCGGACGCGTTCCGCATCGCGTTCGAGCAGCAGCTGAAGAAGCGGAGTGAGCACCTCCTGCTGCTGGCTGAGGCCAACGCGCTCAAGTGTCATCAGGGCAAAGGCGACGGTGAGTGTGCTCAGGAACAGACTGCTGATGCCACCGTGTGTCCGTGACAAACACAGCCACACCATGCGCTGCTGGGGCGGTTTGATGTTAGTGCAGGACACAGGTGTTGACTGATGTGCTGCTCTGCGTTACTCCCTAGAACCACGGCATCAAACACGAGCTTATCAGAACCAGAAATCTAGTTGACATTTATCATCATACAGTATATTAACATATTCACATTTGCTCTTTAATTTGAATTGCAGAAACATGTCAGTGAAGTACAAAAGAAGGTAAACATGAGTTTGGGTGGATTTGATCTTTCCTGGTATTTTGTTAAATGGACGTTTGCTTGTCTTATTGGTCCAGGGCTCAACAGGAGTCCTTCCATGAGCGTGGGCCAGAGGCTGAGGGCGCTGCTGCCGTCCAGTCTGGACGTCAACATGTCGGCCGATCTTTTAGTGACTCTCGACAGACTGCTGGACTTGGTTCGTGGCTGAAGTCTGTTTCTCCAGATCGTTATTCGTCCCTAGTTACTAACAGCGTGCTTCCTCTCCAGCTCAATGACAAGGAGGAAGCCTTGGCTCACCAGAGGAAGGTTAGCATCATGCTGGCCCGCAGCGCAGAGCAGCTGCAGAGGCAGCTGCACCTGGAGTCCCATCAGCGGCCGTCCAGCCTCCTGCCAGAGCCGCCGCACGGCGCGACACAGCCCCGAAGCCTGTCAGCAGCCGGTCCACCTGCACGGCAGCACACCGAGCTGCCACATCCACAGCTTCAGCCACAACACGAGCCTTCAGACAGATCACGGGCCGCCGGCCAGACCCCGTGTTGTCAGGAGAGCCACGAGTCCTGATCCACACAGGAAGTAGCAGACAAAACCAAGGAACACAGACTGGAACAGGAAGTCCACATCCGTAATCATTTTACAGATGCACAAAACAATGGAATGGTGCACAGATAATGGACACATTATTCAGTGTGTATGATTATTATTAATATTCTCAACAGAGTAGCCTGCTGTACTTCTATTTAAGTAAATTATTTGTGTATTCCAAACAAAGTAATGTGAATCAACTGTGACATTTCAACTCGATATTTACATATCGATATTATAATTATTATACGATATTTGCCCGACCTGTCGCCGAGCTCCCTGCAATGCGAGCGCGCGTCCAGCAGAGGGCGCTGCAGCTCCACCGCCGACCTCCGGCCGTCGGGCCGTCAGCGCTGACGCCGCCGGCCACCATGTGACCGTCCTGACACGCCAACAAAGTCATTGTGTTTATTTAACACCGTGTTTTCGCCGCATTGGTTCACAGCAAGCGCCTTTTCTCTAGTTTGTTGTCGTGCGGGGCTGGAGGTGGGGCCGGGTCCGGGTCCGGGTCCTCAGGGCGTCCGTCCCGTCCTGCTTCAGGATTTACTGTGAGTCGGCCGCGTGGACGCGGCGCCGTGAGGACGGAGGACAGTCGTCGTGTGAGACGCGTGGATGAAGGACCGACGCTGAGACGATGCGCTCTCCGGCCTGTTCACTGCAGGCCGATGCCGTGGAACAGTGTGAACAGGGCGCACGAGACTCGGACTGGCGCGCGTGAATACGAGTGAATGCGCGTTAGAGACAAGCCGTGACCTGGCGAGTATGAACTAAAGTCATACGATAAATAAGAGGAAATAAATTTGGAACAATTTGTGATATTTTTCGTTTTCTGATTTTATTCTAATTCGTGCAACAAATGAGCGCATTGTCGGTTGCGTCAGAGAGAAATTAATACGGGCTGGGTCGGATATTGTCGGAAAATGTAAAAAAAAAATTAAGAAATTGTATTAAACATCAAGTATTTATTAATATTTTAAAATATAATTTTCGCAAGTTTTCATTTATAGATTGTCTGTTTTTAAATGAATTTCTACTACGGAGAGAAAATCAAAACTGGGCTGTGACCCAGATTGAGGTTCACTGTTCACCGACGAGCGCGGTCTAACAGCGCTGAAAGGATCGACATCTGCCAGAATCAGCCAATGGAACACACACTAGTAACATTGAAAAGCGGGGATTAAGACCACTTTCTAATGTGAGCCCAGAAGCCAGGCAGCGGCCCGCGAGCGTCATGGATCGCCCGGAAAAGACGCTCTGCTCTCGGACTCTTTCATTCCTACATGTGTGAATTATTTCTAAGTGTCACCGTCGCGTGTGGCCTGAAGATCCCACGAACGTTCGGTCGTCGAGGAATCCTCTGCACCAGCGTCGCGCTCCTGCAGCACATCTGCGGCAGCTTTTTCATAATTACGTTTGCTTATTGCACATTTGCACAGACAGATGTTCACGGACACTTTATGCCTGAAACAAAATGTTGTGGGAAATAGTTTTGGTCAAAAAAAAAAATCAACAGAAACGCCTAATTTGTCAAATGTAATTAATAACAAGTAATGTCGCAAGAAACAATAATATCATTTCCATAAAATTTGAATTAGAATTTTCTGACTATTTTATAATGTGCCTGCTTTAAGATGCTCCACGTATACATGAACATAACTATTGTGAATTTTGAAAATTAAATTAATTTTGTACAACACAAATATTCGTTGTTTTTAATTATTTCAACCAAATGAGAATATAATTATTACAAGTATTTACAAACACTGAGAGATAATAATT